>NC_079405.1:27887008-28059508 GCF_029220125.1 Pseudoliparis swirei | reverse complement strand
CAGGTGATCAGGTACAGGTAGAGCACAGTGTGTGTGTGTGTGTGTGTGGGGGGGGGGGGGTTCATTAGACAACATGTATTGATCCAACACAAGCAAAAGCAACAACAAAAGGACTCTTGGGTTTATTTATTCAGATGTTGAGCGTGAGAGAAGAGAATAGGGGTCAGCCTGAGGTCAAACCGGTCTGAACCGGATCCACCGGAGAACCGGCTGCAGGCCACGAGATCCAGAGTTCATCACAGGGCATCTACATGTGAGGACACACACACACACACACACAGAGACACACACACACATACAGAGAGACGCACATATACACACAGAGACACACACACACATACAGAGAGACGCACATACACACACACACACACATACAGAGAGACGCACATATACACACAGAGACACACACACACATACAGAGACACACACACACATACAGAGAGACGCACATATACACACAGAGACACACACACACATACAGAGAGACGCACATATACACACAGAGACACACACACACATACAGAGACACACACACACATACAGAGAGACGCACATACACACACACACACATACAGAGAGACATATACACACAGAGACACACACACACAGACACACACACACATACAGAGAGACGCACATATACACACAGAGACACACACACACATACAGAGAGACGCACATACACACACACACACACACACACACACACAGACCAAAGCGGCGCCTGCATCATCTCCTTTAATGAGGCCGGAGGTCTGAATGTGTGTCGTGGGTTCATTCTTTGTTCCAGGTGGAGGAGGAGGCTCCTCTTCAGGTGGAGGAACATGAAGGTGGAGGAGGAGGAGGCTCCACTTCAGGTGGAGGAACACGAAGGTGGAGGAGGAGGCTCCTCTTCAGGTGGAGGAACACGAAGGTGGAGGAGGAGGCTCCTCTTAAGGTGGAGGAACACAAAGGTGGAGGAGGAGGAGGCTCCTCTTCAGGTGGAGGAACACAAAGGTGGAGGAGGAGGAGGCTCCTCTTAAGGTGGAGGAACACAAAGGTGGAGGAGGAGGAGGCTCCTCTTCAGGTGGAGGAACACGAAGGTGGAGGAGGAGGCTCCTCTTCAGGTGGAGGAACACAAAGGTGGAGGAGGAGGAGGCTCCTCTTCAGGTGGAGGAACACGAAGGTGGAGGAGGAGGCTCCTCTTCAGGTGGAGGAACACGAAGGTGGAGGAACACGAAGGTGGAGGAGGAGGCTCCTCTTCAGGTGGAGGAACACGAAGGTGGAGGAGGAGGCTCCTCTTCAGGTGGAGGAACACGAAGGTGGAGGAGGAGGAGGAGGAGGCTCCTGTTAAGGTGGAGGAACACGAAGGTGGAGGAACACGAAGGTGGAGGAGGAGGAGGCTCCTCTTCGGGTGGAGGAACACGAAGGTGGAGGAACACGAAGGTGGAGGAGGAGGCTCCTCTTCGGGTGGAGGCTAACGGAGCAACTCAACCCAAAAGTCTCTGAGTTTTGTCGGATGCATTTCCTGCTGATGTCAGAGTTCATCAGTGACTCAGCTGAGACACGAATTTCTGATTTTCTGGATACATTTTTATAAATATATGTATATATATATGTATATATATGTATATATACATATATATACATATATATTAAAATGTAGCACATTTGTCAAATGCTGAAAATTAAAACATACAAAGCTAATAAAACTGCTACCGCTCCACCCCGACCACGTCACTGTGACGGAGACACGCGGTTTACTGCACATGTGACACCCGTTGAGGACGGCGGGTTGCCATGCCAACGCCCCCCCCCCCCTCCTTTATGTCGTCTTAATGGTCTCGGTGGCGGTCAGTGAGTAAACAGAGAACAGGAGTTCCTATCAGATGAGATCAGAACTGAATTGTGTCACATAGATTTAAATCCTGATGTTCTGATAAACTGGAATAAAATATTGTTTTAAATTTTGACGTTTTTACAGATTACAATGCGACGAATTGTGCTTTAAATTCTAGTTTACATCCCAAAATAGATATAATAGAGAGATATAATCATGTAATATTCAGTTGGATTACATGTAACAGCAGCGCATGTTGCAGGAGGTGGAGGATGGAGCGGACACTGAATATATATTTTATATACACATTTTAAAGACATGTAGATGAACAAATAAGGGTCAAATCAAGGAAAGCAAAGAAATATAGTAGAAAAATGCTTTTAAAATCACAATCACATGGTTATTTAATAAGTTTAGCAAGACATCAGAAGTATTGCTGCGCATGAATTAATAAATAGTGATAACTTTGCTATGGAACATTTTTAAAAAGACAGTTATAAAGTACTACTTTACTCCTTAAAACTGAGTAAAACTGTCTGAATATATAAATTAAAGCGTAAAACAAGAACACAATGAATCCAGATGTATATAAACACATAGAATACATATAAAGAGACATGAATACACAGGATGTTGGTATTGATGGTCTTCTCCCGGCTGTGTTGATCAGGAGGAGGAGGAAGAGTCGGCTTCCCGATCCCTCAAAGGTCAAGAGGCGTCTCATTCAAAGGTCGCCCGTTATCACGAGAGGCCGTGGAAACGTCGACGCGATGGAGTCGACCAGATTGTCATCGCCGGAGGGACGAGGCGGCGTCCATATCGGGAGGTGTGAAGGTCACACGGCGTCTCTGAAGGTCATCGCGCCGACGGATCCACCATCAGACACGGCCCTCATCACAGCCGTCCGTCACAGATACAGACCGACGACACAGGAAGTGAGAAGATCGGGCAGGAAGTGAGATGATCGGACAGGAAGTGAGCTGATCCCAAAGGTAGTGAGCCCATCGGACAGGAAGTGAGCCGATCGGACAGGAAGTGACCTGATCCCAAAGGTAGTGAGCCGATCGGACAGGAAGTGAGATGATCGGACAGGAAGTGAGCTAATCACATAGGAAGTGAGCTGATTTATACATTTATACATATATGTATATATATATATATGCAAAATAATATGTGTGTATGCTAAAATAACCAATTTATTTTGTATATATGTATATGTACAAAATAGATTTGTGTGTGTGTATACATATATATACATATGTATATATATGTATATATATGTATACACACACACACAACTTAAGATGAATCATCAAACTGTTGCTGCTTCTCAAACTGCTGTTTCTCTGACAGCTGATTGGCTGTCCTCTGCCACGCAGTTCAGTCACGTGGTGACTCCGTGGAGACCCCATGCAGTCCCGCTGCTCACCACCAGAGGGCGCCGCAGCGCTGAGCCCAGGCTCCGGCTTCCTGGGGCCAGAGAGCAGAACGTCAGCGGGGAGTCAACTGTTCCTGGGCTGCGGGGCGTGTCCCGTCATGTGGAACACACACACACACACACACACACACACGCACACACACATCCAGCTCGCTAGTGTTGCGCGTTGATTCGATACGCGTGTGTCTATTCACGCGCACGACATCACGCAGTAACTACAGGTATGCCGCTCGCTCGCACACACCTTGTTTGGGTTTTCTCTTCTGATTACAGGTGTGCCAAATTTTGAACTTTAAAAAAAAACTTGCACAAGACTTTACTCGCAGTGGCTCCATCTTCAAAAGGCTACACGCACGAGCACGCGCACGCGTTGCCATTTGCCTGCATACTCTGATCAATCGGATCAGAGACGAAGACGTTTTTTCCCTCTCTCTCTCAACGGGAGGGGCAACTTGTTACTGAGCTGCCAAGGGGCGCAGAGCAGCCCGCAGAGCCGCAGACAGAGCGCAGAGGAGGTTCCGCGCCGCACAGGAGCCCCGAGAGAGCGAGTCCGCGCGTAAAAGATGCCGCACAAGAAGCGCAGCCACGGGCACCACAAGCACCCGAAGGAGGGGGATGAGGTGAGTTCATTGTTTGTGTGTGGGGGGGTGGGGGGGGCAGAGGGGGTCGCGCGCATTCACACTGTGTTTATCTCCTCAACGCCCACGCAGTGCGTTACAGCGTTACCGTGTCCATTACGCGCACGGGTAGTCAATACGCGCGTGTGCGTCTTTTTTTTCGGTGAGTCGACTAACCGGTGTGTATAAGTCGTCGGTGAAGCAATGTGCGTGTGGTTTTCCTGTGTGTGTGTGTGTGTGTGTGTGTGTGTGTGTAGTGGGGGGGAGTTCAACATTTAAACGGGCTAGGGCGTGATTCTTTTTTGATGCGGAAGAGCATCAAATGTCCCACATGAAAAAACAATGCATTTATATATATATACAGTATATATGTGACTTTAGAGAGAGAGGAAGAGAGAGAAAGAGATTGACACACAGAGAGAGAGAGAGAGAGAGACAGATGAGTGAGGTAATCATCAGAAGTGAGATGGGGAGTGGCTCCCTGGCACGAGAGACCAGGTTCCTCGGTGAGAACCGGAGAGAAGCTTTAGCTCAGCCTCGGGCTCCTCATGGCGTACGCAGCGTATTGGATGAGTCGTGTGAGTACATTTGAAACTTGTTCTTCTCTTTTTTCTTTCTCTTTCTTTCTTTCCCTCCCTCTCTCACTCTTTTAACGACACTCTGCGCCTCTTTCATTTGCGTAACCAGCACAACTTGTCTGGAGACGAGAGTTTGGCTGAGTGCTCTGAGCTCTTGGCACCAGGCACGACACAAACCTTTAGAAGTGACATGAACCTTTAGAAGGAACATTAATAATAGCCAGCTGAGCTGTTCCCACATTCTGTCCCTCCGTGTTTGCACAGGAGGGCGTGTGTCTGTTGCCTCATTGCAACACTATTATTACTATTATTATATGAACATTTTGTAAGAATGAAAAGCAGCACGACGTTTAAGACGTGTGCACAAACACATGTTACATTGATTAATCCACACACACAATAGGTTGAATCACTGCTTCCTGTATAGACGCTCCATTGACTTTCACTTTACCTATCATTTGTGTGTGTGTTCAGCAAGGAGGAGCCGCTGCTACCCTCCCTGAAGTCCATCATAGTAGCAGGTTTTACTCCACCCAGCCCACCTCAGGGTTGTCCTATGTGCAGGTACTGGCCTCCTGCTCCTCTGAGAACCACCGGCTCTTTAACTCTTCCCCATCTTGAAAGAATCTGAAAGTTTAACTTGAAAATATGGGATTGGATCCATTTCTGATTCACTTCCACAAAACAAACTCTGAATTTCTGAATTTCTTTTTTCCGGAGAATTTGAAGAGACACGACCATGCAGGGGAGGAAATGTACTTTTTTTTATGGGGCAGTTTTTTCCCCCACTGACTGAAATCCAGGAGCATCTAAAAATAAATTTGGGGCACTTTTTGAAACTTGTGAAATAACATTTAACCTTGGTCAAAAATAATAAATACACTTATTTAGGCTCACAGGATATGAGCAACTGTCATACAAATGGCAATAAATAGACTATTAGGCAATAATAAGACTATTAGGTAATAATACGACTATTATGCAATAATAAGACTATTAGGCACTAATAAGACTATTATGCAATAATAATAAGACTATTAGGTAATAATAAGAATATTAGGCACTAATAAGAATATTAAGCAATAATAAGAAGTCTACAGATTCAAAAAACAATCAGAAAACATAATTCAGATGATCATATTCATTTTTATTTGATTTCTTTGTGGTTATTTATTGTTATAACATTTTTTAAACAACTATTAACAATTATAACTTATTATAACTTCTTTGTTTTTTTAATATTTCAAAATGATATTTATTTTTGTGCATACGGATGGGACACACACACAACACAGAACTAAAACAAAACGCTATTAAATTATTTAAGTTATGGGGCATGTGTTGCCTCTCCTCGTGACATCAGGGGCAACATTAGATTTCTTCGGGGCACTTTTGCCCTTTGACCTCGTGCAGTAGACGCATGTGCTGTATTGTTCTGAATTGATGTCAGTATTCATGTTCAGGGGTAAGGGTTTGTCTCCCTCTGCTGAGTGAAGTCACTCACCAGGAGGAGGAGGAGGAGGAGGAGGAGGAGGAGGAGCAGCAGCAGAGACATTCCTGAGCTGCTCTTATCTTCACTAAACAATATTATCTTTACTGGTAATCTGTCTTTTTTAGAAAGTGACACCCGACCTGCGATGTTTATTTTATTTAACCGTTTTTCTGACAATCCTGTCAACGTTCTTGTGTCCTGGGCTTTGCTTCCTGGCCGGCTGGTGCAGACACGCCTGTGTTCCGGGTGGGTGATGGGCGGAGCTTGTAGGCGTCTGAACTTGCCGTGGTTGGAGGCTGAAGGTGTAGCTCAGTGGACCTACACCTGCTCACCTGTGAGAACTGACCCCCTCCTCTCGGCAGCGCTCCGGTTCTGAAGCTGAAGGTGGAGGTGTCTCTGGTTCTCAGCAGACGGTTCTCTGTGGTTCTCGTGGCGCGGCGCGGTTACAGGCCGGGGCAATCGGCATTTCACAAAGGTGTGCAAAGGTGTGTCTGATTGTGTATCTCTGTGTGTACAAGTCCATTGCGACATGTACACGCAGAACACTAGTGGTTCTTAAATGGCTCTTTGAAAGGCTTTGTGGTTCTACGAAGAACCATCACCTTCTGGAGAACCATGTTTTCTTCTGAGGCACCTTTAGAGGTTCTTTGAAGAACTCTTTAATGAAAAGGTTCTTTGAAGAACTCTGGTTTGAAAGGTTATTTGTGGAACCATAAATGGTGCCTTAAAGAACCATGTTTTTAAGGTTCTTTGAGACACCTTTATAGGTTCTTTAAAGAACTCTTTAAAAACATGGTTCTTGAAGCCACCATTTCTGGTTCCACAAAGAACATTTTAAACCAGGGTTCTTTAAAGAACTATGTCCTTAAATAGTTCTCTAAAGAACCTTTAAAGGTGTCTCAAAGAATCTCTAAAGGTGCCTCAAACGAAACAATGGTTCTCCAGTAGGTAATGGTTCTTTGTAGAACCACGAATCCTTTTAAGAACCATTAAAGAACCAATCTTCTTCCGTGTGTGTGTTATTCATAGATCTCACAGCTTAGAGTCCATTTCCTTCTGCACTAACAGGACTTTCATGTCCGGCCAGTTCATCCCACTAAAGTACTATTTCACTGAGGTGTGCCTCTAAGGACTGATTCCAGGTCTGTGAGTCACCGTAAAGCGGCTTTGTCTGCGCACCACGCCCAAGACCTGCCCTACAGGTGAGGGAACAGGTCTGCCCTACAGGTGAGGGAACAGGCCTGCCCTACAGGTGAGGGAACAGGTCTGCCCTACAGGTGAGGGAACAGGCCTGCTCTACAGGTGAGGGAACAGGTCTGCCCTACAGGTGAGGGAACAGGTCTGCCCTACAGGTGAGGGAACAGGTCTGCCCTACAGGTGAGGGAACAGGTCTGCCCTACAGGTGAGGGAACAGGTCTGCCCTACAGGTGAGGGAACAGGCCTGCCCTACAGGTGAGGGAACAGGTCTGCCCTATAGGTGAGGGAACAGGTCTGCCCTATAGGTGAGGGAACAGGCCTGCCCTACAGGTGAGGGAACAGGTCTGCCCTACAGGTGAGGGAACAGGTCTGCCCTACAGGTGAGGGAACAGCCTGCCCTACAGGTGAGGGAACAGGTCTGCCCTACAGGTGAGGGAACAGACCTGCCCTACAGGTGAGGGAACAGGTCTGCCCTACAGGTGAGGGAACAGGTCTGCCCTACAGGTGAGGGAACAGGTCTGCCCTATAGGCGAGGGAACAGGTCTGCCCTACAGGTGAGGGAACAGGTCTGCCCTATAGGTGAGGGAACAGGTCTGCCCTACAGGTGAGGGAACAGGCCTGCCCTACAGGTGAGGGAACAGGTCTGCCCTACAGGTGAGGGAACAGGTCTGCCCTACAGGTGAGGGAACAGGTCTGCCCTACAGGTGAGGGAACAGGTCTGCCCTATAGGTGAGGGAACAGGCCTGCCCTACAGGTGAGGGAACAGGTCTGCCCTATAGGTGAGGGAACAGGTCTGCCCTACAGGTGAGGGAACAGACCTGCCCTACAGGTGAGGGAACAGGCCTGCCCTACAGGTGAGGGAACAGGTCTGCCCTATAGGTGAGGGAACAGGTCTGCCCTACAGATGAGGGAACAGGCCTGCCCTACAGGTGAGGGAACAGGTCTGCCCTATAGGCGAGGGAACAGGTCTGCCCTACAGGTGGGGGAACAGGTCTGCCCTACAGGTGAGGGAACAGGTCTGCCCTACAGGTGAGGGAACAGGTCTGCCCTACAGGTGAGGGAACAGGTCTGCCCTACAGGTGAGGGAACAGGTCTGCCCTATAGGTGAGGGAACAGGTCTGCCCTACAGGTGAGGGAACAGGCCTACCCTATAGGTGAGGGAACAGGTCTGCCCTACAGGTGAAGGAACAGGCCTGCCCTATAGGTGAGGGAACAGGTCTGCCCTACAGGTGAGGGAACAGGTCTGCCCTACAGGTGAGGGAACAGGTCTGCCCTATAGGTGAGGGAACAGGCCTGCCCTACAGGTGAGGGAACAGGTCTGCCCTACAGGTGAGGGAACAGGCCTGCCCTACAGGTGGGGGAACAGGTCTGCCCTACAGGTGGGGGAACAGGCCTGCCCTATAGGTGATGGAACAGATCTGCCCTACAGGTGAGGGAACAGATCTGCCCTACAGGTGAGGGAACAGACCTGCCCTACAGGTGAGGGAACAGGCCTGCCCTACAGGTGAGGGAACAGGTCTGTCCTACAGGTGAGGGAACAGGTCTGCCCTACAGGTGAGGGAACAGCCTGCCCTACAGGTGAGGGAACAGACCTACCCTACAGGTGAGGGAACAGGTCTGCCCTACAGGTGAGGGAACAGGTCTGCCCTACAGGTGAGGGAACAGACCTGCCCTACAGGTGAGGGAACAGGTCTGCCCTACAGGTGAGGGAACAGGTCTGCCCTACAGGTGAGGGAACAGACCTGCCCTACAGGTGAGGGAACAGGTCTGCCCTACAGGTGAGGGAACAGGTCTGCCCTACAGGTGAGGGAACAGACCTGTCCCATTCTGGTTCACCAAAACTCATTTGGAGTCCTTCATGCTTCCCTTCGGCCAAAGACAACAGTCTTTTTGTGAGAGGCGATGATGTCACTGTGATTGGTGTGTCTTCTGGCCCCGCCCCCTTTTTTTATTCTCATAAGCAATTAGGCGGCCCGGGGCGGTGGCGCAATCTGTCTTTTTTTTTTATTGCTGCGTTTTCAAAAAGAAGTGTGTACACAAGCAATCATGTGTGTGTATGTGTGTGTGCGTGTGTGTGTGTCTGTGTGCGTGTGTGTGTGTCTGTTTGTCTGTGTGTCTGTGTGCGTGTGTGTGTCTGTGTGTCTGTGTGTCTGTGTGTGTGTGTGTGTGTGTGTGTGTGCTTAAGTCCAGAATATCACAGATCTGGGTGTGTGCGCTCGTCAATAAGTGGCTCTGGGATATTTTCTCGGTACACTGCGGAAAATGGTTGTACACACCTGTCCAGGCATATCTGTGTGTGTGTGTGTGTAAGCAGTATCCGTGCCCCCCCCCCCCCCCATGAGGTGGGGGTCAGCTCCCTTCCCTTTATAGCCCAGAGAGTTACAGCCGGTCTCTCTTGGACTTTAACCCCCTCCCCTCTTCTCTCTGACCACGCCTCCCTCCGCCCTCTCTCTCGCTCTCTCTCTCTCTCTCCTTCCCTTCCCTGTGAGCTGGAAACATGCTGCGAGCCAACAGTGAAGGCAGCGAACACTAGACACACACACACACACACTCACTCGCTCTCACACACACTCCGAGGCGCTTTCAGCCGACATGGGCCAGCTACTGACCTGGATCCGAGGCCCCCGGGACGGCCAGGCCCTGCAGGACGTGTCCGTGGAGCAGCAGGTGTGTGCATGTGTGTGTGCGTGTGTGCGCGCTGATACAAAAGTATCCACGTGTGTTTTGTTTCTCGGTCTTCAAAGCGACACACGCGTGATAGTTCTGCTACTTGTGTTGGTCCAGTTTGGGCTGTCTGGACTTCTAGGGGAAACTCACAGGGAGGAAGAGACTGCCTGGCTCAACTCCAAGTCAGACCTCTCTCTCTCTCTCTGCTGGAATGTGAGGCTCTCGCTCAGCCCGTGTGACTTCACATCCAGAGTGTGTGTGTTTGCAGTGAGATATTAAACCGGGCTCGGACCACAAGGCCCGCCTTGTTTATTCTACCTGTTGCTGCAAGTGCCATCCAGCTGCTGGATTCCTGCGCGGTGGAGGTTGTTGTTGACTAAATCGTTACGTTTGGTATTTCTCATGAGGAGTCGGAGTCGGTCTCGCCCTAAACGGCATTCTACTGACAGGGTGTGTGTGTGTGTGTGTGTGTGTGTGTGTGTGTGTGCAGGACCTCGGGTCCATTATCTGTGATGTGGAACAGCTCTTTGTTATCAGGGCTCTGCTGGTTTGATAAAGTTTTCCCACGACGGGGAAACATTCCTCCTCTGGACATGCAGGCGGAGGAGAAGAAGAAGAAGTAGATAGAGGAGCGCGCCGTCTCACTAGTTCACATCATGCATGACGGAGTTATTCAAAGCTTCGGTAAACAGTCTTATTCATAAATGTGGAATAACCAGTATTTGAAGTAAATTCTAGCCTTTAAAAAAAAATGAAGTTTTTAAAGAGCTCCACATTGTAATATTATTATTATGAACATTGCACGTAATGGACAGGTGTCACTGTAGTGATGCTCCTATAGAGGTGGCTCATGAATCTGGAGCTCTTATTATTGTCAGTGACTTCTTTTAAATCACTTCTTAAAACCTTTTTCCAAAGAACAGCTTTTAGGTGATGTCGTCCTTTTATGCAGAACGTTGGTTCCCCTCATTTAGTTTGTGTTTTAGTTTTTTTCTTTGTATTTTTTATTTTAATATATATGTATATATATATTTAAATGTTATATTTGTTTCTTGCTATTCTATTTGTTTTGCCAACTTTGTTTTTAAAGGTGCTATATAAATAAAGTTATTATTATTATCATCTATAATATTATCTTATTATTCACATTACTGGTTCATGACGATACTGAAGCAGCCGTCGTCTCACGAGGCGTCTGGGTACTGAAGTTCAAATGTCATAAACAACGTGGAACAGCTTGTGAGCGTGCACGAGGACGAGCTGTCATAAACAACGTGGAACAGCTTGTGAGCGTGCACGAGGACGAGCGGCATGGCGCGTGTTGAAGGAGGCAGCGGGTGAACTGATGACGCTGCATTACATGTGGCTCTGTAATGAGGTGTGTGTGTGTGGGTGTGTGTGTGCGTGTGTGTGTGCGTGTGTGTGTGTGCGTGTGTGTGTGGGTGTGCATGTGTGCGTGTGTGTGTGGGTGTGTCGACAAACATCCTGCACAGTGAAATATTGCATATATGTGTAAATATTACCACCTTCAGTCTGGAGGGTTTTTAAATGCTGTGTGTTATTTCAGACGTCTCACTTCCACGTGAGTCGGGCTCCAGCGACACGTTGTTGTTGTTGTTGTTGTTCCGCTCTCTGTTTACGTCGGCCATGTTGGAAACTGGAGCTCTGATGTTCCTGGTGACGGAGCTTCCTGGAAGCTGTAATGAGATCTGTTGACCGAGGTTCTCGGGATCTCGATGATGACGTCATCGAGTTTCAACCATGTGTTGTTGATAAGGAGATGAGGAGTGGACCTGCTTGTGTTTCTTGTGTGGCTACGGCACGCTGTCAGGGAAATGATGGCCACGAGACGTTGTTGTTGTTGTTGTTGTTTGTATTGATGCACTGAAGTCCCCGCTCTGTAATCAGATGTCATAATGGTTAAAGAAGGTTATTTTTAAGGAATTGACATTCACCAAATTATGAGTATTCCATTCTCCATCCTGCTCGTCGTGTTCAGGGTCGCGGGGTCGCGAGGTCGGTCCCAGCTGACGCTGGGTGGAGGCTGGGTTCACCTGGTGGAGGCGGGGCTCACCTGGTGGAGGCGGGCCCACCTGGTGGAGGCGGGGCTCAGGGAGACACCGACCTGTCAGAATGACTTCCTTCTCGTTGGATTCGGTGCTGTTCACCGGCCGACTCTCATATCTCTGATTTCCGATCATCTAATCTGTGTTTGAACGCACCGTTGGTCAACATCCTGCACCTTATTTATATAATGCATGACAAATATTGCACCTAACAAAGATGTTAAAAAAAATTAAGATTGACAATAAAGATGATTTTATTTACCTCATTTCCCACCAGAAATTCATACAGACGACAACAAACAAGAAACAAACTGCAAGGAACAAACACAACCAGAAGATGTCCCATGACACATAAAACATGGCCGCCAGAAAGATGCTTAATCTAAATTTTAAAGAAACGTGTCGCTTTAAATCTTCTCTCGCAGAAGTCTCGGGCCTCAAGTTGGAGAAATGACGTTAACTTCCACACGTAGAGGTCATGTGACCCGGAGGAGTGACACAGGAAGGCCAAAGGGAGTGTGTGAAAGTCGATTGTGTTGACCTTTAACCCCCTCGCCTCCGAGAGGGTTAGACTCTCCAGGTCCGCCCTCCACGCTATTCCTGGTGGTTTCTGCAGAACTTGTTCCGCTCTCTGTTTACGTCGGCCATGTTGGAAACTTGGCCGACAGAACCAAAAGTTCAGATAGATTAGGTTCTGGGTAGGTGGTCCGGTCCGTTCCCAGGGGATCCGGTAGAAACATGCGTACGCAGAGTCAAAGACACGAGAGGGCAACGCTGTTGGAGAAGATTTATTGTTGAAGGTTCCCGAAACGGACACAAATATTCCTGCCGGGGCGGCGAGCCGAGGAGATTTACCTTCTGTCCTTTTGAAAAGATATTTTTAGAAAAAAAGGAATTTAGAAACAAGGCCGGAGAAGGAAATACCCACATGTCTGAGCTCTGTGTGTCTGTAGTCAAGGTAACGATGTCCCATCTTAAACTCGGCTGTTGTTTAAGTCTCTCTTTCAAAAAGCATCAATTTTATAGCCGATACAGTTTTTTTAGTTTTACTAACCATGGTTAAAATCTATATTGTGCTCATAAATAATATTGTTCCTTTGCATGAGCGAATAATTAGCGTTACAGTGCAGACAAAATACACAATATTATTATATTAAACAACATACAGATATATATATATATTTTAGGGCTGTCAATCGATAAAAAAAATTATCTAATTAATCGCACATTTTTTAATTCATTAATCGCGATTAATCGCGATTAAAAGTTTTTGAAAATTCTTTTTAAAGACAAAACTTCACACAGAGCTGTGTTTTCAAAGAGGTTCCTACCTATAAAGTGCCAGCGAGGTATTTAATATCGTGGATGATAAATTGTTTCTTCAGTGAAACATCCAGATTAGTCAAAGAAAAAGAAGTATATTGAGACCCCATTGGTCCTGTCATCTTTAACATTGAACAGCAGCAGAACCAGTGGCCTTGGTAACTGACTGACATTCAAATATGTCACGTTAACCCTCTGGAGGCTGGGCTCATGTTCTCCATTTTACAAAAAAATGTAAATTCACCTTTTAAAGGCTTTTGCATGTGACATACCCCCACGTGTTCTACATCAAACATTCCAGAACAATCTCAGCTCTGTAATCAGGCTCATTGTCCTCGCGCCGTGTTCTCTGCTCTCTGACTGACAGGCTGCTAAATGAGCCTAACCTGTGAGGTGGGAGGTCCTTTGTGATTTACTGAGTGTTCATTGGTTGTTTTTTTCTCAAAATGTTGACAGACAAACGGATTGACAAATCACAGTGAAGGTTTCGTGTGACGAGTTCTCTCCGCGCCGCGTCCCCCGACACGTCGCCCCTCCGTTCCTCTGTGTATCAGAGGGGGAGACGGGAGGAAGGAGGAGCAGGAGGAAACCCGACTGATTCATCCACGAGTTAAACTGATTTATGATCCTTATTTTCGCGGAGAAATAATTGTTTTAAAAGCGGAAACATTGTTAAACCGTACTGCCGCGGTTTAACACTCAGGGGAGTGTAAAAACTTCAACGAACACCGGAAGTAAACAAAGTTGCGTTAATTGCGTTAAAATATTTTAGTGCGTTAACGCGGCCAAATTAATCGCATAGATTAACGCGTTAACGCTGACAGCCCTAATATATTTATATATATATATTTTTTTATATATATATAAATGTATATATATATATTGTTTAATATATATATAATATATACAAAATATATATCATATATATATATAATATATATTGACCAACAGTTTCAGGTGTCGTTCATACAATTCTCCATTCATTTTCATCCCAGTGTAATGATTACTGTTGGACACAGGGGGGCGCTGTTCTGCAAAGCCCTCCCCCTTTTCTTAACACGTTTGACATGTTGTTTGGTGTTAAAAGTCTCTGTGTGAACTTTAGAAAGTGCCAAACAACCAACTAATCAGTGCTGAAGGTGTGTGTGTGTGTGTGTGTGTGTGTGTGTGTGTGTGTGTGTGTGTGTGCTCAGAGGGGAAAGGTCTTACGTAACATGTGGCTGCTGTCCAGGATCTGCGTTTCCTTTTGCTCTTTTTCTTTGCACTACTTTTGGCTACGAGAGCTGTGAAGGCCGGAGAGAACATGGCGGAGAGAACATGGCGGAGAGAACATGTGGGCGGAGCTTCTACCGGCGGCGCCGCCTCGTTTCCCGTGTTTCAACTTTCCAGTTTTTTTTTTTAAATCTTTACTTTTTTTTTTTCCCGTCTTCTTTTTTCCTCTGGCTGCCTCTGGGTTTGGTCTGGACTCCACGTGATGTGGTCACACCCCTCCCCTCCCTCTCTTTTCTTTGCAAACACGTCAGACACACACACACACACTGTCTCTGTTGTTTCAGAGGCTCAGCAGTTCAGATTCCTAAGCAGTGAGTCTCTCAGACACGCCCGCACTCTGCCAACAACTCTGCTGCCGCCTCGTCTTGCCTCACCCCCCCCCCCCCCCCCCGACCCTTCGACCCCATGACCCCATGACCCCTCCGCCCCTCCTCTCGAAGCCGGCCCTCACCCAGCCCCACCCCACCCCCCCAAAAAAAGTTTCAAGCAGCCTTGTTTATCTCCCCTGCCTGGTGGGCGTGTCCCTGTGTGTCCGACTGTCCAATCTGACCCAGCTGGAGGCGGAGCCAGAGCAGCTGGTTTTCACCAGCTGGGGCGTGCGTCTCCTTTATGTTTACATGTGTGTGCGTGAGTGCGTGCTTGTCATCCAGTTGTACAGCATTGGATCTAAAGGCGAGCATCTCGGTCGTGAACACAGCGGCGTTAGGAAACACTCACAATCACAGCGATGGTACGTATCTGGACGGCGTTGAACTTTCTCCGTGGTGTGAACGTGTGTGTGTGTGTGTGTGTGTGTGTGTGACTTCCTGTCTGAGGGATACCTGTCGAGTGCTTTTACACGGCTGTGGTTGAAACCGGATTGTTGGCTGCTTGTCAAGTTAAGGAAAGTTTCACCGTGATTACCAGTGTGAGTGTTTCTCGGACATTTATGGAGGAAAGTCATGGAAACGACGACGTAAACAGTAAATAATCAGCTGAATGCATTATGGGATGTACACCGCACTAGTGATTTATGATAATATAACACCAGGGGTCTGACAACAACTCTGAATGTGGCTTCAAGCTGCAGGTTCTAGCAGTGAGAGTGAGTCAGACTGACCATGAGGGACGGATATAGAACGTGTGTTCACCCCGTGTGATACAGTATCAACAGGCCTGTGAGGCTGTGTGTCCAAACCGTGACATCACTCTTCATCTCAGTGTTAGTCTCAGTTTAATTGTGCAAGTCTCCTCCACATTCCTTCCCGGTCACACTCGGACCCGACATCTCTCGCCTCGGAGCCGGGTTGCCACCGAAGTCGTGAGCCGAGGAGCTCCCAGCCGCTCTGAGGCCCGGCGTGACTCACCTGTTTTCATGGCGGGCTCACGACGAGAGCCACCGCTCTTAAGGGTGTCGGGTTGAATCCCGGACGTCACGCCTGTTTTTCCTTTCTTCTTTCATTCTTCGCGGGAGAGGCGAGCGCGGCGCTCCGGGGACGTGGACTCGGACCTCGGAGGATGTGCTCCAGCGTGCAGATGTCCCTCAAGCTCAAGGCGTCTATTTTGATCCCGCTCGCCACATCTCGCCCAGAAAGACCGTGACGCTTGTATCGTGTTCCCGACGACGTCAGCCAGTGTGCAGCTCTGTGCATCTGTCTATTTGCATGTGTGTGTGTGTGTGTGTGTCAGGTGTCTTACCACAGGTGATATCTGGAAGCACCAGCCAGAGTGACTTCCATATCGAGTGTATTGACCCCTCGCTAATTCATTGTCGGCCTTTACGAGCCTCTGACTCGTCCCGGCCTCGATGGAGAACACACAGCTCTCTGTGCGTGACGTGATGCATCGCCGTGTTTAATAAGTCTGTGACGTCTCTGATTCACTGTCTTCCTCCAGTCTCTGAGCTTCAGTTGTTCGCTCCCTCGTTCAATAGATGCACGGCGACTCTATCGGCCCCCTTCCCTATTTAGTCTGTGCACAAGGCTGGACACAATAACATGAACACCTCGTCATGCCGTGTAACTTAACCGATCTGCCCTATCGAATTCATTGTAATCGGCTGCAGGATTGTACAGGTGTTCCTGTTATTGTGTCCACCCCCACGCATGGCCTCCTCCGTGCTGCGCTAATCCTGTAAAGAAATCCAAATCACAGGCGGCTCTGGGTGAGCGTCCGTTCCCCTCTGTGGGTTCTCTGGTCTTCGTGATGATGGCGATCCTGTTTTTAGTTCACGCAGTTCATATTTTACCAGAATCCATATAATAATATGACGTGTGCGGCTGTGTTCAGCTGCTTGTGTTGCGTCTGTGGACGTGACGGCTGCAGGCTGGAGGGAGTTTTACCTTTAGACACACACACGCCACTAAAACACTTTTTATTTTATTCTCATCATCCATGCTGACGGGGGCGTTGTCCTGTCGACATGCCGCGCAGGTCCTGTGTGTCGCACATTGTTTTCATCATGAATAAGAGAAGCAGCCTGTTTGTTTGCCTGATGTAAAAGTATCCGGGCGGTTCACGGTGAGTCTGGCTTCCATGTCCGGCCTAAAGGGGGAGGAGCCAACGCACTGTCCTCACTGATATGGATGCTAACTGATGTGGTCAAAGAGCAAAAGTGCTGTAACGTTACTATATATATATATATATATATGTCTGTGTATATATATATATATAAAATGTTGAACTCTGCTTTCATACGACCAGAAGACTCGTTAGTCGTCAAGTCTTCTTGGCCAACTTGCTCTTCATTTCCACAGACGCATTTGGAGCGTGTGGCCAGTTCCACATTTAGTTCTGATGTGGTCCTGGAGAGCTTCGGGTCGGCCGTCGTGTGAAGGTCTGAGAGGGAAAGTGTGGCGCGTAGTGATGATGTCATAATGAGACGAGCTGTGCTCCTGGTTCAGACGGTGACCACGATCCATTCAAATAAAATTACTTTCATTATGTCTTCCAATAATGTCGTAGCCCCCGATTCCAGTCTCTATGCTGGCTCCATATTTTCCGTCAAATTATATAAATAAAAAGCTTGTTTATGAAGACAATAGAAAGCTACGATGGGTTGGAAGAGTTAATCAAATTCTCTGACAAATAAACAGACACACCGGGTGTCGTCCAATCAAAGCCTTTGTCCCGCCTCCCTGGTCTCACTCTTCCCTCGTCATGCATTATTATTACCCAGCATGCAGCTCAACTTGGCTTCCTTTTTTTCTCCAGTTGTTCATATTTTTTGTGGGGTTACCAAGCAACCGTCAACATTTCCTGCAGAAACGGGAGCAACACGACTTCCCCTGGAGGCAGATGGGGGTGGGGGGGGGGGGCTGCTTGTGACATCACTTCCTCCTTTGTGCCACTTCCTCCCGTTTCTCTCCAAACATCATGTTGACTCTTATAAAAGTCACTTCATCATTCCTTCTACACAGAATCAATATGTCAAGAACAAGGAAGTAGTATCTTTATTTATGTATGTGCATAATGTCATAATGTCACTGCTTTTCACTCCTGCACCGAACTACCTACCTACCTATCTACCCACCTACCCGCCTACCTACCTAACTACCTAACTACCTACAAACCTATCTACCCACACACTGAATCTCGTTCTTCAGGTCCTGATCTCTCGACCTCGGTCCGTTTTCATGAATAAAGGAGTAGAAGCAGAGTGACGTTCACTAACTGGCTCGGTCAGATTTACAGAGATACACAAAGCATCAGGGTGGAGACGCTGCGTATTTACACCGCCCAAAGGCGCCGGGCCGTACTGGGCCGGGCCGGGCCCTGAACTGGGCTCCCCCGAGAGACCGGTCGGTGCAGGGCTCCAGGCACACTGTTCACTGAGTCCAACAAACTGCCCATGTCAGCAGTTTGATTACAACGATCACTTTAATGAACTCGTCCGGAGCACACGTCATGCTTTCAATCACATCCGCTCATCCTCGGTTCCTCTCCTCTCGCCCTCGGTTCCTCTCCTCGGTTCCTCTCCTCTCGCCCTCGGTTCCTCTCCTCGGTTCCTCTCCTCTCGTCCTCGGTTCCTCTCCTCTCGCCCTCGGTTCCTCTCCTCTCGCCCTCGGTTCCTCTCCTCTCTTCCTCGGTTCCTCTCCTCTCGTCCTCGGTTCCTCTCCTCGGTTCCTCTCCTCTCCTCGGTTCCTCTCCTCTCGTCCTCGGTTCCTCTCCTCTCGCCCTCGGTTCCTCTCGCCCTCGGTTCCTCTCCTCTCGTCCTCGGTTCCTCTCCTCTCGCCCTCGGTTCCTCTCGCCCTCGGTTCCTCTCCTCTCGTCCTCGGTTCCTCTCCTCCTCGGTTCCTCTCGCCTCGGTTCCTCTCCTCTGTCCTCGGTTCCTCTCCTCTCGCCTCGGTTCCTCTGCCTCGGTTCCTCTCCTCTCGGTTCCTCTTCCTCTCGCCTCGGTTCCTCCTCTCCTCGGTTCCTCTCCTCTCCTCGGTTCCTCTCCTCTCTCCTCGGTTCCTCTCCTCTCCCTCGGTTCCTCTCGCCTCGGTTCCTCTCCTCTCGCCTCGGTTCCTCTCCTCTCGCCTCGGTTCCTCTCCTCGGTTCCTCTCCTCTCCTCGGTTCCTCTCCTCTCGTCCTCGGTTCCTCTCTCTCGCCTCGGTTCCTCGGTTCCTCGCCTCGGTTCCTCTCGCCCTCGGTTCCTCTCCTCTCGGTTCCTCTCCTCTCTTCCTCGGTTCCTCTCCTCTCGCCCTCGGTTCCTCTCCTCTCGTCCTCGGTTCCTCTCCTCTCGTCCTCGGTTCCTCTCCTCTCGCCCTCGGTTCCTCTCCTCTCCTCTCGTCCTCGGTTCCTCTCCTCTCGCCCTCGATTCCTCTCCTCTCGTCCTCGGTTCCTTTCCTCTCGTCCTCACATCCTCTCCTCTCGTCTTCGTTAAAGATACAGAAACTGTGTTTTAGCTCGTTTGAGGATGTCGATGCTGTCTTGTTGGATCTGTAACACACACGCTTAACGTTTCTCTTTGTCTCTCCCCCTCCCTCTCTCTCTCTCTCTCTTTGTCTCTCCCCCTCCCTCTCTCCCTCTCTTTGTCTCTCCCTCTCTCTCTCTCTCTCTCTCTCTCTCTCTCCCTGTGTTTGTCTCTCCAGTCGCAGCCGAGCCGGGACACACCCAAACCGGCAGCTCAGGTCTCCGGCGTGAAACTTGCAGCGTTCGAGGTATCAAACATTCCTCCTCTCCTCCTCTCCGACGCCCACTCCCCTCCTCTTGGTGGACTTCCTGTCGTTTGACCTTTGACCCGCCCATTACCTGCACTGAGTGTCATCTTGTGACTTCCTCTTCCTGTCTCGGCTCCGTGTTTCTACTCGTTTTAAGTAGAGTTTAACAGAACGTGTGTTTTCCTTCCATTGAAGCCGAGGCGACGCCCTCACAGGAGCTTCAACCCGTAAACTCTGGAACAATACATCCAAGTGATTGTTCCCCCGTGGTGTTGTTGTTGGACCTTTCACACACCACGGCGGCTCCTCTAGGAAGTGGCCGTGTTCAAGTAATCTCCACGTTCATCAGGAACTCGAGAAGTCTTTCTTTCTTTCTTTAAATCATTTTATTTTAAGTTTTTACAAGTTTCACATTACCAGAAAACATGTAAATAAAAATTACATATGAAATTTGACACCATTCATCTCTGAGCCCGGATACAATGGAGTTTTCTTCATGGCGTTTACAGCAGTGGTTCTCAAATGGGGGCACGTGCACCCCTAGGGGTAGAGGAAGGTACTCCAGGGGGTATTTAATAAATATATATATATATATATATATATGTTAATGGATGCTCATTCGTATGCGCTTCGTCCTCTATTTCGGTGCCCGGCTCGTAGAGAAAGGCTTCGGTGGGATTATTTCACTTTGAAGAAAAGGGGGCTGCACCGATATTTAAAATAGTATATTATGAGACGACCTACCGAGAGAATTATAGCCGCGGCTCGTATGACATCGGTCATTACCCTTTACGAGACTCTCGTTAGCGGCTGACCCCCCGGCCTCATTTCACAGAGTCGGGACAGTTGCTCATTTAACGGATCGTACCGGGATCCTCTTTTCTGATGTGTATTGTGGATGGAAATACCTCCAAATACCAGCATCTGATCAACCAGATGTTACGGTCACACGGAGATATACCTTTCCTGACTTGTTGTTTATCCTTAAAAACTTCATACACCAGCAACTCTAACCTCTATGATATGAGCGTACACACGGAGCCTCCTCAACGCTCCTCCACGAGCTTCCTTCTCCACCAGCAGACACGAAGCCTCCGTCACGTGCTTTGAGTCCTTCACTGTAGTGGGTGTGTCCTCGCCCTGGTGATGTCATCAGGGTCATTTCCTTCGCTCCAGAAGACGAGTGAAACGGACACGTGTGTGTGTGTGTGTGTGTGTTTGTCAATGTGCTGTAGCGGGAAGGTAGATAATCAGCTTTTTTCCTGCAGAAGGCGGCGCCAGGATCCGGCCTGAAGCCTCGGGTGGTCACCGCCACGTCGAGCCCGGTCGCGGCGGCGGGAAGCACTGCGGTTGGGATGGCGGGAAAAGCCAAACCGGAGGTAGACGGGGTGGATGGTGGAGGGAGGATGGTGGAGGGAGGATGGAGGATGGAGGATGGAGGATGGTGGAGGGAGGATGGTGGAGGGAGGATGGAGGATGGTGGAGGGAGGATGGTGGAGGGTGGAGGGAGGATGGTGGAGGGTGGATGGTGGAGGGAGGATGGAGGATGGTGGAGGGTGGATGGTGGATGGTGGAGGGAGGATGGTGGAGGGAGGATGGTGGAGGGAGGATGGAGGATGGTGGAGGGAGGATGGTGGAGGGAGGATGGTGGAGGTCTTTTGGGCTGTTTGGTGCGATTCAAACATGAACCGCTGCTTCCGTCCACACCGTGAGGAGCGTGTGACCCTCTTCTTCTTCACCGGCCTTCATCTTCTTTTCCTCCTTGTGGCGCTCGGCCTCCGTACGCCGAACATCTGGACCCTTCAGACTCCTTCTGGACCCTTCAGACTCCTTCTGGACCCTTCAGACTGTATCTGGACCCTTCAGACTGTATCTGGACCCTTCAGACTCCTTCTGAACCCTTCAGACTCCTTCTGGACCCTTCAAACCGTATCTGGACCCTTCAAACCGTATCTGGACCCTTCAGACCGTGTCTGGACCCTTCAAATCGTATCTGGACCCTTCAGACTGTATCTGGACCCTTCAGACCATGTCTGGACCCTTCAGACTGTATCTGGACCCTTCAGACTCCTTCTGAACCCTTCAGACTCCTTCTGGACCCTTCAAACCGTATCTGGACCCTTCAAACCGTATCTGGACCCTTCAGACCGTGTCTGGACCCTTCAGACTCTATCTGGACCCTTCAAATCGTATCTGGACCCTTCAGACTGTATCTGGACCCTTCAGACCGTATCTGGACCCTTCAGACCTTCAGACTGTATCTGGACCCTTCAGACTGTATCTGGACCCTTCAGACCATGTCTGGACCCTTCAGACTGTATCTGGACCCTTCAGACCGTATCTGGACCCTTCAGACCTTCAGACTGTATCTGGACCCTTCAGACTCCATCTGGACCCTTCAGACCTTCAGTATTTCTGTCTCGTGACCTGTAACGTGCTCCTTGGTTTTGTAGACCACCGCTCCACCGGCGAGCGCGACCGTTATTGACATGTTGTCAGCCGGGGCGACCTTTGTTGAGATGGGGTCATCTGGGCCGAGGGGCGGTCCCAAAGAGACGAAGGTAAACCATGGGCTTGGCGCTTTTCTTTTCTGTTTTAACTTCACATTCCTGCTGATCCTTTGACTAAAATCTATTGATTTCCTACCATCCGAGTATCTGATGAACCTTTTTTATGAGGTTGTGATGTCTTGTGATACTTCAGGGGATCTCTCCTATCAGCAGCCTTTCTGAAGTCACATGATCTCTCCCCCGACACCCATTATATTTGCATATTGTGACAGAATTTCTCTTTTTGGATTTACTCCAGGTTTTCAGATTGCATGTTCTACTTGCGCAACCGGTGAACTCTTTAGATTCAGAACGAAGGTTCCCTGAACACACCACACACCCTCTGCTTGCCACACAGCTCTTAGCTCTTTTCAAGCCTCTTGCTAGTAGAGAATCCCTTCAGAGTTCAGTAAAGGGTCAACAGTACTCTGAAAAATACAAAGTATTTCTTCCACTAGGGTAAAAAACCATGAACAAGCAGACTAACGTAACCAATCACACTGATCTGAGGTCAGACCCGTGCTCCAGTTGGACTGCAGCGGCATGTCTGACCTCAGATCAGTGAAGGTGTCCTCTGTTCATCATGCCGGTTGTGGGTGTCTGGTCCTTGTGTTGCTGAGTAACGATGAAGCTGTGTGTAGACTGCTGCCGCTCCCCCGGTCAGAGGCGCTGACCAGAGGCTCCTGGTCGAGGCCCCTGATCGAGGCTCCTGGTCGAGGCTTTCCTTCGAGTCTTTTTTCTTTCTTTCTCCACCTGGAGGAAACTGACTCTTTGACGTCGATCGCTTTGGGAGTTTAAAAGACGTTGTTCCTCTTTTTGTTCAGCGTTCCCACGCTCGATAACGTATTTGAAAGTAAACGAGGTGCACACCTGTCCACTGGAGGCTCCAGCTGCTCTCCTGACTCTAAACTAACGTCTAGTCATCGGGACTTTCTTCTTCTTTTGGGTTTATCACTGAGGCGAGGAGGTTTAATGTCATTGTAAAATATATACAAGGATATTAAGTCCTTGTACTTAGGGTTTTACCTATGGTAGTTCTTATGGTGTTTTAGTACTTATTGTATTACCTATGGTATTTTAGTACTTATGGTATATTTGTAGTTTGGCTTTCTTGAACAAATGTTACTTTCTTGATTATTGTTGTTCTGAGTGGGTGGGGGGTGATGGAGGAACCGCTCTGGGGAAGAAGCTGCTCCTCAGCCGTTGCTCCGGGTTTCAATCGTCTCGACTCTGTGCTCGACTCGCTGTCCTCGGCCTCTAACGGAGTCACGCTGTATTCTAGAGCGCCGCCGCCACCACGACCGTCAGAGCCGATGTGCACAAGGTCGCCCCCGCGGTCGAGGCTGCGGGCGCGTCCGTGCGCGGGAAGAAGGAGGCCGCACCAACCAAGGTAGACCATCTCCGAAACCGTGCCGGGCGCCGTCTGTCTGCCGGTGGCGTGTTTCCCTCTGAATGGCGGCCGCGTCGCGTCGTGTCCTCGCTGCCTGCTCCGCGTTGTCTCTGTGCACTGACTCTGGATCTGTGTCCCAGGTGCAGGTGGAGGTTCCTCCCGCCGCAGCCAGAGGAGCCCCGGAGGTAAATACCGACCGCGGGCGGCGCGAGTTTTGCTCGGCGGAGCTCGGCCGCCCGCCTGCGTGCTGATTGTGTTGCGTGCGTTCAGGTGGACCCGTTCGACGCCCTCGCCAGCATCCTGCCGTCGGCCGACAGCATCGCGCCCCGGCAGCCCGTGTACACGGGGCCAGAGGTCACAGAGGTACGGGTGTGTGCGTGTGTGCGTGCATTTAACCTGAGTCTGCAGCGTGAGTTAACTGTGTGTGTGTGTGTGTGTTTGTGTGTGTGTATTTAACCTGAGTCTGCAGCGTGAGTTAACTATGTGTGTGTGTGTGTGTGTTTGTGTGTGTGTATTTAACCTGAGTCTGCAGCGTGAGTTAACTGTGTGTGTGTGTGTGTGTGTTTGTGTGTGTGTATTTAACCTGAGTCTGCAGCGTGAGTTAACTGTGTGTGTGTGTGTGTGTGTGTGTGTGTGTGTGTGTGTGTGTGTGTGTGTGTGTGTGTGTGTGTGTGTGTGTGTGTGTGTGTGTGTGTGTGTGTGTGTGTGTGTGTGTGTGTGTGTGTGTGTGTGTGTGTGTGTGTGTGTGTGTGTGTGTGTGTATTTAACCTGAGTCTGCAGTGTGAGTTAACTGTGTGTGTGTGTGTGTGTGTTTGTGTTGCAGCTTAACGTCACCTCTGAGAAAGGCCACAAGACCGGCGAGCTGGACATCACGCTGCCACCGGGCTACAGATTTGAAGACATGGTCGGTTCAATAATATAATGTGTATATATATATATATATATATATATATTTATTAATTAAATATATATATACATACATACAGACATAAATATATATGTGTGTGTGTATATATATATTTATTTATTAAATTCCCGTATCTTCCCGTGCCCCCATTTGAGAACCACTGATCAACATCATTAAGTAAACTCCATTGTATCCGGACTCAGAGATAATTAGTCAAATTTCACATGTTTTTATTTTTGATACCTGACAAAATAATTCTTCATCATTTAATATAAAAAACCGTCATGTACCAAAAGCTGGCGTTCATTTAATTCGCATTCTTTGATCAGATAGTTCATGTTTTTAAATGCAATTTCTATATTTAATTGTATTTTATGAAGTCAAAGTATCTCAGTTATCGTATTGGCACAGATGTTGTTTTAAAGAATATAAAATGAGCCGTACGGCCACTCTAATCCGTCGAGTCCTTAAACGACTTCAGAGTTTAATTCCGATCTAAAATGAATCTGTTTATTTTCTTGCAGTCTCCAGTTCCTGCAGATTACAAACCCACGGACCTCCCGGTGAGTGATCCCTCCCCACGTCGTGTTATTCTCTCTTTAAACTCCTGAATGAAGAGCGAGGACTCATCCAGGAAACCAGACCGGTTCCTCTGGAGAGGGGAATGTTGCACTGCATTGTGGGTGTTGTGTCAGCAGAACCACCTCCTCGAGTCGCGCTCGTTGGTTCATGTCTGACTGAACACGCAGAACCACATCGACCGCGCCCAAACACACACACACACACACACCTACACACACCTACACACATAACACACACAATCACAAACATACACACACTCATCTCCTTTGATAGGTTACCAATAGGGTTACTGTAGACTTGTTCTCACACACACACAAATACACTCACACACACGCCCACATTTTGCGTCACAGCTTCCTCCCGCTGTGTTATCTCGTCACTCCAGAAGCTTCTTCAGCTTCTCGTCGTCACGTTCGTCTTCAGTTTGGATGTTTATCGTGTAAATATATTTTTTAACGTGTCAAAGTTGTATTTTCTTGGCAGTTTATTTGGGATTTATTTTGGTCTCCCTGGAATGTGAAGTCTGTACTTCTCCTTCATTGTCTGGTTTCCATTACTTTGCACTTTAACGTGGCCAGGCGCGCCCCCTAGTGGAGAGTCATGGAACTACTATGTTTTTAATCGTCTAGATCTGGTGGTGATGTGTTTTCTGCTCTTCATCTCAGAAACCGATGAGCTCCGGCGAGGCCCTGGATTCTCTTTCAGATGCGTTCATGACGTCATCATCTCCAGCTGCATCCCAGAGGCCAGAGGTCAGGCTCCTTACACCCTTACACCGTGTGTCCTCTTTCCACTAAAGTCCACCCTTGCATCATGTCCCAGTCTGACAGAATGCACTTTTAAAAATTGAAAAAATAAGTTACAAAAACACAGTTTTGTGCTTTTTCAAATGCATCTAACAATCATTTTTCCTGATGAAATATTTATCACACATGATAAGAAAAGATAAGATATTCCTTTATTAGTCCCAAAGTGGGGACATTTCAGGATCACAGCAGTGGGTGCACATTAGAGCATTAATAAAAAAATTACATGAAAAAAAGATAAAAATAAAACACAATAACAATATTAAATACTAATACTAAAATACTAAATATACAAAGGAAACAAAATATATACACAAGGCGGTGACCAAAGTGAATTTCCAGCAGGTTAAAGTGTCCATGAAAATAAATATATATATTTATATAATAAATGGATATATACAGGACTGTCTCAGAAAATTAGAATATTGTGATGAAGTTCTTTATTTTCTGTAATGCAATTAAAAAAACAAAAATGTCATGCATTCTGGATTCATTACAAATCAACTGAAATATTGCAAGCCTTTTATTCTTTTAATATTGCTGATTATGGCTTACAGCTTAAGAAAACTCTAAAATCCTATCTCATAACATTTTAATATTTCCTCAGACCAAGTAAAAAAAAGATTTATAACAGCTGAGTGTTTGTCAAGGCTCAGGAAACCCTTGCAGGTGTTTCGAGTTAATTAGACAATTCAAGTGATTTGTTTAATACCCTACTAGTATACTTTTTCATGATATTCTAATATTTAGAGATAGGATATTTGAGTTTTCTTAAGCTGTAAGCCATAATCAGCAATATTAAAAGAATAAAAGGCTTGCAATATTTCAGTTGATTTGTAATGAATCCAGAATGCATGACATTTTTGTTTTTTTAATTGCATTGCAGAAAATAAAGAACTTCATCACAATATTCTAATTTTCTGAGACAGTCCTGTATATATATAATTATATATATAATACATTTATATATATTTATATATATAAATATGTTATTAATATGTCTAGATCTGGTTGTGATGTGTTCTCTGTTCTTCATCTCAGAAACCAATGAGCTCCGGCGACGCCCTGGATTCTCTTTCAGATGCGTTCATGACGTCATCATCTCCGACTAAACCCCAGAAGCCAGAGGTCAGGCTCCTCACCACGGAGCTCCCGTACACCCTTACACCGTGTGTCCTCTTTCCACTGAAGTCCACACTTACATCATTTCTCAGTCTGGATTATTTTTGTAGACAGAATGCACCCGGAAAAACTGAAAAGATATGTTTAAAAAAACAGTTTTGTGCTTTTCCAAATTCGTCTAACAATAATTTATTTTGATCAAATATGTATCACATATATATAAGTATGTTTTTAAAAGTCTAGATCTGGTTGTGATGTGTTCTCTGCTCTTCATCTCAGAAACCAATGAGCTCCGGCGACGCCCTGGATTCTCTTTCAGATGCGTTCATGACGTCATCATCTCCGACTAAACCCCAGAAGCCAGAGGTTAGGCTCCTCCCCCTGAGTGTACACAGACGTTTAAAGTTATAGTTGTGTGCATTTTTTTTTTTTTTATCCGTCGAACGCTCCTTTTTCCTTATGAAATACTTAGAAGAAGGATTCCTTCGCCGGCGTCAGCGCCTCGTCGGCCGGCCCCGCCAACTTCGCCCCGCCCCCCGTGAAGGTATGAGGTCAAATAAAGGGTCGGCGCTTTTCAGGTTGAAACGTCCTCGTCTGATGTGGCGCCTCCTCTCGGTTTCAGACCGCGAGGCCTCCAGCGGATAAGAAAGCCAAGATGGAGGCGGCCGCGTGTGATTTCTCCCTGATGTCCGCCATGGATGCCAAAGTGGACACCAAGCCCGAGACCGGCGAGGTGGGAGACCCTTTGCAGCCGTGTCCTCGTCCCCTTGTGAGGGATTTGTTTGTGTTTTTTAAACCTCCTGTCGCGCTCCGTCTCCCAGGGCGACGCCATGTCTCTGGACGCTCTCAGCGCGCTCTGTGACACGCTGCCGGAGGACACGCCCAGACCAGAACTCCCCGAGCTCAGACCCGAGGACGTGGTGTCGGTAGGTCCTCCTCCTCGCCGCCTCCCGTGGCTCTGGGTGGATGTAATGTATCCACCTCCTTCTCATCCATCCGCAGGAGGACAAACACACGAAGGAGAAAGGAGTGTTGGTGGGAGAGAGGGAGGACTCCATCCCTCCAGAATACAGGTCCAAAGAGGAGGAACTCAAGAAGCTGCCTGCTCCAGAACCCGAGGTGAGGCCGGGACCAGGGAGGTGACGTGTTCTGGGTTTCCTCCAGATGATGCTCAGGTGTGACTCCTCCTCCTCCTCCTCCTCCTGCAGCCCACCATGTGTCCCGGTGAAGCTCTGGACATCTTGTCCGGAGGCTTCGTGACGTCTTCCTCGGCTCCGGCCGCCTCCCCCTCCGCTCCTCCTGCTCAGGTAGGACCTGCTCCTCCTGGGGGACGTGGCCGGGGGGGGAGGGGCTTTGTTGAGGACGCTCAGTCTGACGAGGACATTGGTCCATGAAGCTGCAGCTAGCCGCCGGTTAGCTTAGCATCACTCTGTCCAACAAGTAACAAGCATCTGCCGACCAGCACCTCTAAAGATCACCGATTAACATATTGTTTTATTAGTTCTATCTTTGTTTGTTCATGCCACTGTTTCTAGTCTTTATGCTAAGCTAACGTGGGAGTGTGTTGTTGATCTCCTATCGAACTCCTTGGAAACGAGTGGATATCTATATATCTACACGTACAATGTCAAACTATTATTTTAGATTATTAGTTATTGTTTCTGTTTTTGTTTTTTTAGACCAAAATAGAGGATTTGAAGGCGCTGGATCTACTGGAAGACGTTGTGGCTCCAACTAAAGTGTCTGGAGTTCAGGCACCGGCCCCCCCCCCTGCCAAGAAGACCCCACAGGTAACGGTCTGTGTGTGTGTGTGTGTGTGTGTGTGAGTGTTGTGTGTGTGTGAGAGTTGTGTGTGTGTGTGTGTGAGTATTCTCGGCCGTTCTCCCACTGTGCGTCCTCGTGTCCCTGCAGAGCACGGTGTGTCCACCGGGGGCGCCGCGAGTGAAGCCCGAGCCCGACAAGGTAATATTTCCCTCTCTCCTTTCTCCTTGACTCTCTTTCCCCGCGCCGCGGCCCCGTTGACCTCCTCCTGTCCCGCTCGTGTTCTAATGGTATATTGTGTTATCGCCTTAGAAGACTAGCGGAGGGGTAGCAAACCCAATAAACCCTTTTTATGTGAGCGCTGCTGAAAACAGTTATTTTGGTGCGAGAAGCTATAAAACTGGCCTTTGAGCCACAAGAAGAAAAAAATTAATATTTACAATAAAAATCATTTTTTATAACCTCTTGTCTTGACTAGATTTTATATTCATTTTGAAATTAATTTGATACATAAAAGTGTGAGTTTACATGGAAAACACCAAACTTTTGAACGTAAGTATATATAATATATATAATACATGCATATTAAAAAATTTATATGTGTATATATATATAATACATTTATATATATATATATTGACCCTCTCTGTGTCCACCTTGCAGCCCACCATGGGTACCGGGGAGGCTCTGGGCCTCTTGTCCAGTGACCTCATGACCCCTTCAGTGGCGCCTGCTGTCCAGGCTCCTCCTGTAAAGGTAAACAGGCTGTAGATCTGTTGCAGGTCACAAACAGACTCCATCCTCTGTGTACCGTCTCTTTAAATGCTGCCTCTCTGTTGGGCGGTTGCAGAAAGCCCCCGTGGCCGTGTGCCCCCCCGCCGGTAAGAAAGCCAAGGTGACCAAAAAGGAAGATGACTTCTCTCTGGAGGCCGGCCTGGACATCCCGACCATCACGGTAGAGCTCTCACCTCCTCTCTGGGTCCAGTGTTACATTTGGAAATCACGGACACTTCCATGACTTCAGATCTCGGCACGTTCAGATTTCTTCAGAGGGAATCCGGCTGCGGACAGAAACGCTCGCCGTAAAGCAGGAGGCCGATTTGTAAAAAACCCAAATACGAGTAATTATCATTATTATCAAGAATACAAGATTATTGCCGACTCGCCAAAAGCAAAAACTCTCGTGAGATCTTCTGTTCTGTTGTTGCCCTTCAAAACAAAAGCTTGAATTGAGAGTGGCCGTATCAAGCCCGTTTTAAAAAGATTTAACACTTGACACGCATATCTGCACTAATTTAGTTTTGCACAAATTGCACATTTATTGTTTTTAAAATGTATGTAAAACTTTTTATTGCTAAATATTTGAATTTGATTTCTTTAGTCGCACTTTTTGTTATTATCTTGAAAAGATATCCAGCTTAATTGCAGCCACAATATTTTATTTATTGTGTGCTTTTTATGCACGTATATAACTTTATTTGCATCGTTCTACAAAGTGATTGCACATTTTGATTTTACTTGAAAGTGAATGCAATTTTCTTTATTCTGTTATTTGAAAAAGCCCAGATGGGAGGCGTCACAGCAAGTTATTTCAATAAAAAGTCAGAATATACCTTTTTTGGGGGGCGGTGGGGCCTGAAGCCGTTAACGTGCCGCGTCGTGCCCTTTCTGTTGTCTGCTGCAGAAAGTGGAGCCCGCTCTATCCTCGTGTCTCGCCTCTCCGGTCCAAACGGGGAAAGCCGCCGCGGGAAAGGACGCCGCTGACGGCCGGCGGGAGCCGGAGAAGGTGAGCTGCAGGAGAACGTCTCCACGTGTTTACAGAGCCACCGAGAAACAGTCCCAACATGTCGCGCTCCGTCTCCCAGGGCGACGCCATGTCTCTGGACGCTCTCAGCGCGCTCTGTGACACGCTGCCGGAGGACACGCCCAGACCAGAACTCCCCGAGCTCAGACCCGAGGACGTGGTGTCGGTAGGTCCTCCTCCTCGCCGCCTCCCGTGGCTCTGGGTGGATGTAATGTATCCACCTCCTTCTCATCCATCCGCAGGAGGACAAACACACGAAGGAGAAAGGAGTGTTGGTGGGAGAGAGGGAGGACTCCATCGCTCCAGAATACAGGTCCAAAGAGGAGGAACTCAAGAAGCTGCCTGCTCAAAAACCCGAGGTGAGGCTGGGACATTCACTGCAATGTAAATACAGTAAAACAATATTTATTTATTTATATATATATACGAGAGGCCCATCTCCAGTGTTCTAATGGTATATTGTGTTATCGCCTTAGAAGACTAGCGGAGGGGTAGAAAACCCTTTAAACCCTTTTTATGTGAGCGCAGCTGAAAACAGTTATTTTGGTGAGAGAAGCTATAAAACTGGCCTTTGAGCCACAAGAAGAACAAAATTAATATTTACAATAAAAATCATTATTTATAACCTCTTGTCTTGACTAGATTTTATATTCATTTTGAAATTAATTTGATACATAAAAGTGTGAGTTTACATGGAAAACACCAAACTTTTGAACGTAAGTATATATATAATATATATATATATAATACATGCATATTTATATATAATATATTTATATGTGTATATATATAATACATTTATATATATTGACCCTCTCTGTGTCCACCTTGCAGCCCACCATGGGTACCGGGGAGGCTCTGGGCCTCTTGTCCAGTGACCTCATGACCCCTTCAGTGGCGCCTGCTGTCCAGGCTCCTCCTGTAAAGGTAAACAGGCTGTAGATCTGTTGCAGGTCACAAACAGACTCCATCCTCTGTGTACCGTCTCTTTAAATGCTGCCTCTCTGTTGGGCGGTTGCAGAAAGCCCCCGTGGCCGTGTGCCCCCCCGCCGGTAAGAAAGCCAAGGTGACCAAAAAGGAAGATGACTTCTCTCTGGAGGCCGGCCTGGACTTCCCGACCGTCACGGTAGAGCTCTCACCTCCTCTCTGGGTCCAGTGTTACATTTGGAAATCACGGACACTCCCATGACTTCAGATCTCGGCACGTTCAGATTTCGTCAGAGGGAATCCGGCTGCGGACAGAAACGCTCGCCGTAAAGCGGGAGGCCGATTTGTAAAAAACCCAAATACGAGTAATTATCATTATTATCATGAATACAAGATTATTGCCGACTCGCCAAAAGCAAAAACTCTCGTGAGATCTTCTGTTCTGTTGTTGCCCTTCAAAACAAAAGCTTGAATTGAGAGTGGCCGTATCAAGCCCGTTTTTAAAAGATTTAACACTTGGCACGCATATCTGCACTAATTTAGTTTTGCACAAATTGCACATTTATTGTTTTTAAAATGTATGTAAAACTCTTTATTGCTAAATATTTGATTTCTTTAGTTGCACTTTTTGTTATCTTGAAAAGATATCCAGCTTAATTGCAGCCACAATATTTTATTTATTGTGTGCTTTTATGCACGTATATAACTTTATTTGCATCGTTCTACAAAGTGATTGCACATTTTGATTTTACTTGAAAGTGAATGCAATTTTCTTTATTCTGTTATTTGAAAAAGCCCAGATGGGAGGCGTCACAGCAAGTTATTTCAATAAAAAGTCAGAATATACCTTTTTTGGGGGGCGGTGGGGCCTGAAGCCGTTAACGTGCCGCGTCGTGCCCTTTCTGTTGTCTGCTGCAGAAAGTGGAGCCCGCTCTATCCTCGTGTCTCGCCTCTCCGGTCCAAACGGGGAAAGCCGCCGCGGGAAAGGACGCCGCTGACGGCCGGCGGGAGCCGGAGCAGGTGAGCTGCAGGAGAACGTCTCCACGTGTTTACAGAGCCACCGAGAAACGGTCCCAACATGTCGCGCTCCGTCTCCCAGGGCGACGCCATGTCTCTGGACGCTCTCAGCGCGCTCTGTGACACGCTGCCGGAGGACACGCCCAGACCAGAACTCCCCGAGCTCAGACCCGAGGACGTGGTGTCGGTAGGTCCTCCTCCTCGCCGCCTCCCGTGGCTCTGGGTGGATGTAATGTATCCACCTCCTTCTCATCCATCCGCAGGAGGACAAACACACGAAGGAGAAAGGAGTGTTGGTGGGAGAGAGGGAGGACTCCATCGCTCCAGAATACAGGTCCAAAGAGGAGGAACTCAAGAAGCTGCCTGCTCCAGAACCCGAGGTGAGGCCGGGACATTCACTGCAATGTAAATACAGTAAAACAATATTTATTTATATATATATATATACGAGAGGCCCATCTCCAGTGTTCTAATGGTATATTGTGTTATCGCCTTAGAAGACTAGCGGAGGGGTAGAAAACCCTTTAAACCCTTTTTATGTGAGCGCAGCTGAAAACAGTTATTTTGGTGAGAGAAGCTATAAAACTGGCCTTTGAGCCACAAGAAGAACAAAATTAATATTTACAATAAAAATCATTATGTATAACCTCTTGTCTTGACTAGATTTTATATTCATTTTGAAATTAATTTGATACATAAAAGTGTGAGTTTACATGGAAAACGCCAAACTTTTGAACGTAAGTATATAATATATATATATAATACATGCATATTAATATATAATATATTTATATGTGTATATATATATAATATATTTATATATATATAATACATTTATATATATTGACCCTCTCTGTGTCCACCTTGCAGCCCACCATGGGTACCGGGGAGGCTCTGGGCCTCTTGTCCAGTGACCTCATGACCCCTTCAGTGGCGCCTGCTGTCCAGGCTCCTCCTGTAAAGGTAAACAGGCTGTAGATCTGTTGCAGGTCACAAACAGACTCCATCCTCTGTGTACCGTCTCTTTAAATGCTGCCTCTCTGTTGGGCGGTTGCAGAAAGCCCCCGTGGCCGTGTGCCCCCGCCGTAAGAAAGCCAAGGTGACCAAAAAGGAAGATGACTTCTCTCTGGAGGCCGGCCTGGACTTCCCGACCGTCACGGTAGAGCTCTCACCTCCTCTCTGGGTCCAGTGTTACATTTGGAAATCACGGACACTCCCATGACTTCAGATCTCGGCACGTTCAGATTTCGTCAGAGGGAATCCGCTGCGGACAGAAACGCCGTAAAGCGGGAGGCCGATTTGTAAAAAACCCAAATACGAGTAATTATCATTATTATCAAGAATACAAGATTATTGCCGACTCGCCAAAAGCAAAAACTCTCGTGAGATCTTCTGTTCTGTTGTTGCCCTTCAAAACAAAAGCTTGAATTGAGAGTGGCCGTATCAAGCCCGTTTTAAAAAGATTTAACACTTGGCACGCATATCTGCACGAATTTAGTTTTGCACAAATTGCACATTTATTGTTTTTAAAATGTATGTAAAACTCTTTATTGCTAAATATTTGATTTCTTTAGTTGCACTTTTTGTTATCTTGAAAAGATATCCAGCTTAATTGCAGCCACAATATTTTATTTATTGTGTGCTTTTATGCACGTATATAACTTTATTTGCATCGTTCTACAAAGTGATTGCACATTTTGATTTTACTTGAAAGTGAATGCAATTTTCTTTATTCTGTTATTTGAAAAAGCCCAGATGGGAGGCGTCACAGCAAGTTATTTCAATAAAAAGTCAGAATATACCTTTTTTGGGGGGCGGTGGGGCCTGAAGCCGTTAACGTGCCGCGTCGTGCCCTTTCTGTTGTCTGCTGCAGAAAGTGGAGCCCGCTCTATCCTCGTGTCTCGCCTCTCCGGTCCAAACGGGGAAAGCCGCCACGGGAAAGGACGCCGCTGACGGCCGCCGGGAGCCGGAGCAGGTGAGCTGCAGGAGAACGTCTCCACGTGTTTACAGAGCCACCGAGAAACGGTCCCAACATGTCGCGCTCCGTCTCCCAGGGCGACGCCATGTCTCTGGACGCTCTCAGCGCGCTCTGTGACACGCTGCCGGAGGACACGCCCAGACCAGAACTCCCCGAGCTCAGACCCGAGGACGTGGTGTCGGTAGGTCCTCCTCCTCGCCGCCTCCCGTGGCTCTGGGTGGATGTAATGTATCCACCTCCTTCTCATCCATCCACAGGAGGACAAACACACGAAGGAGAAAGGAGTGTTGGTGGGAGAGAGGGAGGACTCCATCCCTCCAGAATACAGGTCCAAAGAGGAGGAACTCAAGAAGCTGCCTGCTCAAAAACCCGAGGTGAGGCCGGGACATTCACTGCAATGTAAATACAGTAAAACAATATTTATTTATTTATATATATATACGAGAGGCCCATCTCCAGTGTTCTAATGGTATATTGTGTTATCGCCTTAGAAGACTAGCGGAGGGGTAGAAAACCCTTTAAACCCTTTTTATGTGAGCGCAGCTGAAAACAGTTATTTTGGTGAGAGAAGCTATAAAACTGGCCTTTGAGCCACAAGAAGAACAAAATTAATATTTACAATAAAAATTAGGGCTGTCAATCGATTTAAAAAAATTAACTAATTAATCGCACATTTTGAAATTGCGATTAATTAATCGCGATTAATCGCGCTTAAGTGTTTTCCTTCTTTTTAAAGACAAAACTTCACACAGAGCTGTGTTTTCAAAGAGGCTCCTACATATACAGTGCCAGCGAGGTATTTAATATCGTGGATGATAAATTGTTTCTTCAGTGAAACATCAGATTAGTAAAAAATATATATATATTGAGACCCCATTGGTCCTGTCATCTTTAACACTGAACACAGCAGAACCAGTGGCCTTGGTAACTGACTGACATTCACATATGTCACGTTAACCCTCTGGAGGCTGGGGGCATTTTATACATTTTACAAAATAAATTAAATTCACCGTTTAAAGTCTTTTGCATGTGACACACCCCCACGTGTTATACATCAAACATTCCAGAACAATCTCAGCTCTGAAATAAGGCTCATTGTCCTCATGCCGTGTTCTCTGGTTCTCTGACTGACAGGCTGCTAAATGAGCCTAACCTGTGAGGTGGGAGGTCCTTTGTGATTTACTGAGTGTTCATTGGTTGTTTTACGAACGGATTGACAAATCATGGTGAAGGTTTCGTGTGACGAGTTCTTTCCGCGCCGCGTCACCCGACACGTCGCCCCTCCGTTCCTCTGTGTATCAGAGGGGGAGACGGGAGGAAGGAGGAGCAGGAGGAAACCCGACTGATTCATCCACGAGTTAAACTGATTTATGCTCCTTATTTTCGCGGAGAAATAATTGTTTTAAAAACGGAAAGTGTCAAACCGTACTGCCGCGGTTAAAAAAAAAAAAAATTTGCGTTAATTGCGTTAAAATATTTTAGTGCGTTAGGCCAAATTAATCGCATAGATTAACGCGTTAACGCTGACAGCCCTAATAAAAATCATTATGTATAACCTCTTGTCTTGACTAGATTTTATATTCATTTTGAAATTAATTTGATACATAAAAGTGTGAGTTTACATGGAAAACACCAAACTTTTGAACGTAAGTGTATATATAATATATATAATACATGCATATTAATATATTTATATGTGTATATATATATATAATACATTTATATATATATATATATTGACCCTCTCTGTGTCCACCTTGCAGCCCACCATGGGTACCGGGGAGGCTCTGGGCCTCTTGTCCAGTGACCTCATGACCCCTTCAGTGGCGCCTGCTGTCCAGGCTCCTCCTGTAAAGGTAAACAGGCTGTAGATCTGTTGCAGGTCACAAACAGACTCCATCCTCTGTGTACCGTCTCTTTAAATGCTGCCTCTCTGTTGGGCGGTTGCAGAAAGCCCCCGTGGCCGTGTGCCCCCCCGCCGGTAAGAAAGCCAAGGTGACCAAAAAGGAAGATGACTTCTCTCTGGAGGCCGGCCTGGACTTCCCGACCGTCACGGTAGAGCTCTCACCTCCTCTCTGGGTCCAGTGTTACATTTGGAAATCACGGATACTCCCATGACTTCAGATCTCGGCACGTTCAGATTTCGTCAGAGGGAATCCGGCTGCGGACAGAAACGCTCGCCGTAAAGCGGGAGGCCGATTTGTAAAAAACCCAAATACGAGTAATTATCATTATTATCAAGAATACAAGATTATTGCCGACTCGCCAAAAGCAAAAACTCTCGTGAGATCTTCTGTTCTGTTGTTGCCCTTCAAAACAAAAGCTTGAATTGAGAGTGGCCGTATCAAGCCCGTTTAAAAAAGATTTAACACTTGGCACGCATATCTGCACGAATTTAGTTTTGCACAAATTGCACATTTATTGTTTTTAAAATGTATGTAAAACTCTTTATTGCTAAATATTTGATTTCTTTAGTTGCACTTTTTGTTATCTTGAAAAGATATCCAGCTTAATTGCAGCCACAATATTTTATTTATTGTGTGCTTTTATGCACGTATATAACTTTATTTGCATCGTTCTACAAAGTGATTGCACATTTTGATTTTACTTGAAAGTGAATGCAATTTTCTTTATTCTGTTATTTGTAAAAGCCCAGATGGGAGGCGTCACAGCAAGTTATTTCAATAAAAAGTCAGAATATACCTTTTTTGGGGGGCGGTGGGGACTGAAGCCGTTAACGTGCCGCGTCGTGCCCTTTCTGTTGTCTGCTGCAGAAAGTGGAGCCCGCTCTATCCTCGTGTCTCGCCTCTCCGGTCCAAACGGGGAAAGCCGCCGCGGGAAAGGACGCCGCTGACGGCCGGCGGGAGCCGGAGCAGGTGAGCTGCAGGAGAACGTCTCCACGTGTTTACAGAGCCACCGAGAAACGGTCCCAACATGTCGCGCTCCGTCTCCCAGGGCGACGCCATGTCTCTGGACGCCTCAGCGCGCTCTGTGACACGCTGCCGGAGGACACGCCCAGACCAGAACTCCCCGAGCTCAGACCCGAGGACGTGGTGTCGGTAGGTCCTCCTCCTCGCCGCCTCCCGTGGCTCTGGGTGGATGTAATGTATCCACCTCCTTCTCATCCATCCGCAGGAGGACAAACATACGAAGGAGAAAGGAGTGTTGGTGGGAGAGAGGGAGGACTCCATCGCTCCAGAATACAGGTCCAAAGAGGAGGAACTCAAGAAGCTGCCTGCTCCAGAACCCGAGGTGAGGCCGGGACCAGGGAGGTGACGTGTTCTGGGTTTCCTCCAGATGATGCTCAGGTGTGACTCCTCCTCCTCCTCCTCCTCCTGCAGCCCACCATGTGTCCCGGTGAAGCTCTGGACATCTTGTCCGGAGGCTTCGTGACGTCTTCCTCGGCTCCGGCCGCCTCCCCCTCCGCTCCTCCTGCTCAGGTAGGACCTGCTCCTCCTGGGAGACGTGGCCGGGGGGGGAGGGGCTTTGTTGAGGACGCTCAGTCTGACGAGGACATTGGTCCATGAAGCTGCAGCTAGCCGCCGGTTAGCTTAGCATCAAGGATGGGGAACGGCTAAATAACAAAGTGAAGCAGATAGATTAAAAACTTTTGAAAAAGTCCTGCAGTGATTTGACACACTCTGTTCTCTCCCTCCCTCCCCCCCCCCTCCCTCCCTCCCATCCTCTCTCCCCCTCAGCCTTCTACAAACTTCGTTCTGAACGCCTTGGCTCCGGACTTTGTTTGTTCCTCCAAAGCGTCGACGGTGAAGTCCTCCGTTAACGTTCCCTCACAATGTTCCCCGGAGGTAAACGCTGGAGAGCAGCTGGAGCTTCTTCTTCTCTTCTTCTCTTCTTTTAAAGACTCTCTCTCTTTAAAAACCCTGAACGTCACATCGGTGTCCGTCTGTGCGCTCAGCTTTCAGCCAGCGGCGCCCTGGACGCTCTGGACCTCCTGTCGGACACCTTGAACGACATCAGCCCCGCCCCCCAGCCCGCCCCGCCCGCCGCCAAGGACATGGTCAAGGTGAGCCCGGAGATCGTCGCCGGAGAACGTCGCCGGAGAACCTCGTGAAATGTGAAAAGATGCTTCAACTGGACCCGCTCGGTCTTGTTTCCGCAGGAGAAGAAGGCCGTAGAGGAGCGGCTCATTAAAATGGGCGAGAGAGACGACTCGCTGCCGGCCGAGTATCGACCCACCGAGGAGGACCTGAAGGTAACACGGAACCGCCCGGAACCGCCCGGCGGTTCTGCAGACAGGTTCTGCGTAAAGATTCGCGATGCTTGTGGATTTTGAGCTCCGCGCTCATTTGCATAAGCAGCTGCTCTATAGAATAGAATGATTCCTGGATCTTAGTTTTAATGTTGATGGAACAGAAAAACAAAATGAAACGAGAGGACGGAGTTCCACACGCGATGAAGGCGTCTTTAACCGGCGTGTCTCGTGTTCGTCGACTTCTTTTGAACAGAAAATGGCCGAAGCGAAGGCCGAAGCAGCCGCGGCGCCCAAGGAGGTAAACGTGCGCTCGCACCACGTGACGGGCGGAGCAGCGGGAGGCGGGACTCACGCGCCGCTTTCTTTTTACGTAGAAGTCGATGGACGATAAAACCGCCCTCGACCTGCTGTCCAGTGACTTCGGTGCTGCACCCGCCGCTGCACCTGCCGCCACGAAGCTGCAGCCTCCCGTGCTGGACTCCGAGCCCCTGAAGGTAGCACACCTCCGACCCTCTGACCTCATCTTTTAAAGCGCACGGTGACCTTTAAAAAAAAGAAGGGTCACCTACAGGGTTCGTACGGTCGTGGAAAAGTCATGGGATTTTAAAATGGTCATGGAAGAAAAAAAACTTTCATCATAAAGGTTTGGGAAAAGTCCTGGAAATTTGTTCTAATCACATGTTTCTTTACGGCGAGTTTGAAATAATGTTTTTTTTTTAAAGAAAGACGCGCAACATTTTCTAAATTTTTCATGTTTATACCGAGAATTCAGTTTGGTCATGGACATTTGGTTTAAAGTCCTGGAAATCCACTGGTCAAAATGTGTAAGAAGCCTGCACCTAAATAATTAATTAATTATTATTATTTAGACTTTTATAGCACTTTTCTAGAACACAAAGAAATTCCATCTCTACGATTGGGAGCTTTACAACAACAATGTCGTTAGTCGTGTGTTTAATTTTTCTTAATAATCCACAATTTAAATGATCAATTGACGCTGAACGGTTTCAGATGAGTGTCTTAGCTCGGTACCTGAACGCATCGTGAGCTGGTGCCTCTCTTGATACGTTTGTTTGACGTGTTCCTGTGTTCATTGCTCCCTCCTAGCCCATGGCGGGCGCCGTTCTGGAGACGCTGTCCGGCACTTTGCTCCCGGACCACATGGAGCTCAAGACCGACAAACCAAAGGTAAACAACGGGAGATCTCCGAGAGGTCGGGTCGAGGTTATTCCTTTAGACGTAAAGGTAACGAGCGATGGAGGGGCTCAGAGCGCACCCCAAGTAGACTCCAGCGAGAGTCCTTGGCAGCGGCCTCGATTCCTTTCCTTTGTCATCTCCTTCCCTCGTCATTCTTTGAGCTGTTGTAGTTGGTGTTCGGTGGCGCCCCCTACAGGTGGTTTAGTGTCACTTACAGCGACGGGGAGTTGTTGAGCTCTAACCAAGGTGTCCACTTTGTTTCAGGCCAAGAGCAAGTCCAAGTCTAAAGTGAGCCCACGAGTCATCGTAATACCTCTGCATGTTCATCCCCCCCCCTGAAATAAATTACATTAAATCTGGAGTATTATTCCATGCAGAGGACGCTTTTCTAACCTTAACGTGTTTTTCAGAAACCACAGGCGGAGGAGCCGCCCGCCACCGAGCAGTTCCCCGCCGCCCCACGGAGCGCCGACGTCGTGCCAAAGTCGACAAAGAAGGGGGGGCGGAGCTAGACCCTCTGGGTGAGGGGCCTTCTCATCACTTTTTTTTGTTTTGTTTTTAAAGATGGCGCCCCGCTGACCCTCCGATGTGTCTCGTGTTGCAGGTCGTCCTGGGAGCGGCTTCCTGGATCGTCACTCTATTTTTCTAAATCATCAAGAATGTATAGTTGATCAACAAAAAAGACAAGACCTAGATATATATAGACACATAACGCTTGCTCACACACACACACACACACACACACACACGGTGCCTTTTCTGCTCGGTTTCACATGTAGTTTACGGATGAAAAGGTTTCGGTTGACGTCTTTGGAGAATTTTTATTTTTTTTAAAGACTTTTAAAACGAGGTGGAGAATGAAAGTGTGAGTGAAGAGGGGGTCGGAGGGCGGGGCTGTGAAGAAAGAGCAGTTTAGGTGAACGCGGTTGTGTGGTAACCGTGGTAACCGCCAGCTTTCAGCACAAAGTGAGCGTGCAGCAGCGGGATGTTCGTGCAATCTCGACGAAAGCCAAGTTTTCTCTCCCGATGCGGTCGACGCCGGCGCGCCGCTCAGTTCGAGCATCTTGTGGACGACGTGTAGTTTGCATAATTAAATGCGCGTTGGATTTTGCAGCAGGTGTTCTGCTTTCATAAAATTCTGCGTCTTGAGATTCTTTTTGGCGAACGTCTTTCTCTTCCAGTCACGATCCGTTGGCGCCCGAAAAGAACTCACTTTGTTTGTATGCTGGATAAAAAAAGAAAGAAAAGATGTTGTTTTGCTCTACATGAGACGACACTGTCATTTTACAGATGGCTTTCTGCAAAAGTCAAAAAAAATCTATATATACTGTCGCCAAGTTTTTTTTTTGTGGGTGTGAGTCAAAAGATCTGAGAAGTATTTTAAATGTGGGAATGCTGATTTAAATAAAGAACTGAACATTTGAACGGTGTGTGGTTGCGCTACGACGTCGTGGCCGGTTTCTACAATCGGTGCCGGTGTTATTCACAAAAGCTGCCTTAATTTGTGCAACAAAAAAAAGATGGATGAATGCAGTGAATTAATAAACGTTGTTTTTCAAGAGGTGTGAGGGAAGTGTGTAAATTGTGTGAGTTTATTAAATTGAACGGGAACATAATCTCTGTCTTTTTTCTCTTTTTTCTTCTCTCTGCGGCTTCCTTTTGACTCGGGCTGAAGCTTTACATCAAATATATGAATTATATTTCTGTGGAGCCTCCGAGTATGTCTGGTGCGCTAAAAATAAATATAAACACACGTATACCATTTGTTAAATATATTTATTTTAAGTTCTAAAACCCTCCTATAGTGAGACCATTTATAAATACGGTACATCCCATTATAATAATATGATTACATATTTGTTCCTCGATATCTCAAATATAGAAAAATATAACTTGGAACAATTAAAAAAAGTTTAATTAAAACTAACATTTCAAGCATTATCAGAGCAATTTCTTCTTTTTTTAACTTAATTTTTTTAGAATGCAAAAGTAAAATTCAATTCAAGTAAAACTAAAAGATGTAATTATGAGAAAAAAACTGAATTAGCTTTGGCCTAATACAACAACGGCACAATTAATTATATAACAATTTGAACATCAATTTCAAAATAAATGTTAATCATAAAGAATATTCAAAGGACTTGAGTGATTTCTATTCCAATAAACATGTATTACAATTCAATAAATAGACATGTGAATTCATAAGAGTTTAATCTAATGTCTAATCTGGATGTTAAAGATCTTAAGGATTTACATCCTTTCAGCACTTTATAAAGTTGTTATAGTTCCTGTTACAATCAGAACGTTTTATGAATTTACCATGAATGTAATTAAACTGTAAATAGGATGAAAATAATCTGCAACTTCCACACAACGGTCACATTATTGCTGTAAAACATTAAATTAAATGACATAATTTAGATTAAACGTGACTGTCGGTCATCATTTGTTTCCCCGCCGTCGGCCGCGGTCTATAAGAGACGAACAGGGTATTAAAATACACAATGTGAAATTATCGCTTAAATATGTGACTGATGTCGTCACAAAGGGAGGAAGAGGAGGTTATTACGTCTTCTGTAATATTTATTATTTGACATCTTTTATGACACGTGTGTGTTTTGGTGAATAAATCAATATTTTTCCACTAATATTCCTGTCGGTGTGGAAAACGCTTTGAAACAGCATTTAGAGTTTAAACTTTTTATTCTACCAACAAATTTTTTTTTTTACATTTATGTGAAGTCAGTTATAGAATTTTGAGTCATTTCCGTAAAAAAATAATATTTTTTAACTTTTAAAAGCAATATTACTAAACACCGAATAAAATAAATATGGGAAAAACGGAATAATAAATGACCATTTTATAACACTTTTAATTGTGGTGTCTGAGCTGGGTGGACGTCTTACGGTTAAAATATAAGATAAAAACACAGAACTTACTTTCTTTTGTAATGGTGCGGGCATCTCCGGGTTCGGATGTCTACAAGAAATCCAAAATGTTAGAAATATTGAAAAAATCATGACAGCAAACATCACTCAAGTTTTAAATGAAGAAGAAAAAACATGAACTAAATATTTCCATCTTTCCGAAAGACATTTACCAACTCCATTTTTTAAATATTTGATATTAAATGGACTCACGGTTGCAGTACAGGGTGCTGACGATGAGGAGGAGAAGAAGAAGGCCACAGCCGGCGGCCAGTGCTCCCAGTACGATTGGGGAGCAAACCATCCGAGGACCGGTTCCCCCTGCAGAGAACGGAGCTCGTTCACTAGCTAACGGTGTCACACGATATGCAGACGATGTGACGGTGATCGTTCACTAGCTAACGGTGTCACGCGATATGCAGACGATGTGACGGTGATCGTTCACTAGCTAACGGTGTCACACGATATGCAGACGATGTGACGGTGATCGTTCACTAGCTAACGGTATCACGCGATATGCAGACGATGTGACGGTGATCGTTCACTAGCTAACGGTATCACGCGATATGCAGACGATGTGACGGCGATCGTTCACTAGCTAACGGTATCACGCGATATGCAGACGATGTGACGGTGATCGTTCACTAGCTAACGGTATCACGCGATATGCAGACGATGTGACGGTGATCGTTCACTAGCTAACGGTATCACGCGATATGCAGACGATGTGACGGCGATCGTTCACTAGCTAACGGTATCACGCGATATGCAGACGATGTGACGGTGATCGAGAGCTTTACCTCGCTCGATGTTCTCCTCGTTGGTGCAAACGCACGGCGCCACCGTGCTGCAGCGGGTTGGAGCGGCGGGGTTCTGCGGCGCCTCGACTGCGACTTCAACCGGTCCTGATGAAAGAGGAAAGAGAGTAGGTTTATACCGGAAAGCATCCGATGAAAAACTGAATAAATACTCCCGGTGGAAGGTTTTTAGAACGCCTCCATTTCTCCAGTTTTTATTGAAATGTACAGTTTAATTTCTCAATGTGCTCTGAAATTAAAGTATAGAGAAAATAAACAATTGGAGATAAAAATAGATAAAAATACTAATAATAAGCTTATTTATATAGCACCTTTAAAAAACAAAGTTTACAAAGTGCTCTACAGAGAATTAAGGCAAAACAAATAAATTGGTACATCACTAAAAAGCTGTTCTATAAAATGGGTTTTAAGAAGTGATTTAAACGAAGTTACTGATTCTACGAGCCTTATCCCCCTAAATTAATCATGGAATGGTTTTGTTTAACAAAATGTAAACTAAATGTTTGACATATAACAGCCGAATACTCGCACAGCATTCTTTCTACAATGGAAATCAAATATTGTTCAGAAAGTTGTGACCCCTCACTCGTTCCCTGAAAAAGGCCTTTAGAACTCTGAAATGTACATTATTTTTTAACTTTTTGGTTTAACCTCCTTTTGTATCTTTTCAGGTTATCCACTGGACTCGAGCTGCTCACATTTCAATAAAAACGAGAACAATCTGTAAAATGTTCCAACCCTTTGACCGGTCGTGTCTGAAACAGAACTCGCCTCCGACCAGTCGGACCACTTTGCCGAACTCCAACTTGTTGCCGACCAGCGCCGCGCAGCCGTAGACGCCGCTGTCCCGAGTCCTGTTGAAGGACCTCAGCCTCAAGTTCCCGTCTCTCCTCAAGTCGCTGAACGTGGACTTGAAGGCGTCGCTGGACAACTTCAGAAAGCCGTCTTTGCTGAAAGACGCGATGAATTCCATGCCGGTGTCGAGGAGTCGGAACTGGACCACGAGGCTGGACCCCGGTACGGGCGCGCAGGTCAAGTCCACCGGCTCGCCGTCCTTCACCCTCTTCACCTCGCCGGCTCCTGGAGGCACGTCTACGAGATGTGAGACGAGGGGAAGGACCCAGGAGCAGAAGTCTGAGAAACAGAAGAGACTTTAATGCTGCTTCACGGGAGAGACTGACTTACTTTGACAAAACACCAGAGTCACCAGGATCCACTGTGGGACCTTCATTTTCTTTTATAGTCGCAAGACGTCAACCAGGTCTTTGTGGGGTCTGCAAGAGGTCCTTCAGAGAGACCGTCAAACAGCTGTGAACCAGGTCTCTGTGGGGTCTGCGGGAGCCTTCAGGTCCTTCAGTGAGACCGTCAAACAGCTGTGAACCAGGTCTCTGTGGGGTCTGCCGGAGCCTTCAGGTCCTTCAGAGAGACCGTCAAACAGCTGTGAACCAGGTCTCTGTGGGGTCTGCGGGAGCCTTCAGGTCCTTCAGAGAGACGCTCAGACCTCTGCCACCTTCCTCTCCGCCGTGTCGAGTGGCTTCACTGCAGCGCTGCAGAGACCTCCTGCAGCTCGGCGGGGGTCTGCCAGATGTTTGAAGTCGAGCCCACCGAGAGCTGCACGGCTTCATGCACGAGCATGTGGCGTCTACTTCCTCCTGACTTCACAAAAAACTATTTCTCTTGACCAACATTCTATATTCTATAACCTTTTTATGAATACTTCACTTTTTTAGCCTACTTTTTTACTTGTCCATGGCATTATATGACATTATGAGAGAATGCAGCTGTAACACATGAGGCATATACTTCTATACAACCAGAGGAGTCACCCCCTGGTGGTCAGGAGAGAGAATGCAGCTTTAACACGAGGCATAGACTTCTATACAACCAGAGGAGTCACCCCCTGGTGGTCAGGAGAGAGAATGCAGCTTTAACACATGAAGCGTAGACTTCTATACAACCAGAGGAGTCACCCCCTGGTGGTCAGGAGAGAGAATGCAGCTTTAACACATGAGGCGTAGACTTCTATACAACCAGAGGAGTCACCCCCTGGTGGTCAGGAGAGAGAATGCAGCTTTAACACATGAAGCGTAGACTTCTATACAACCAGAGGAGTCGCCCACTGGTGGTCAGGAGAGAGAATGCAGCTTTAACACATGAAGCGTAGACTTCTATACAACCAGAGGAGTCACCCCCTGGTGGTCAGGAGAGAGAATGCAGCTTTAACACATGAAGCGTAGACTTCTATACAACCAGAGGAGTCGCCCCCTGGTGGTCAGAAGAGAAATGCAGCTTTAAAACATGAAGCGTAGACTTCTATACAACCAGCGGAGTCGTCCCCTGGTGGACAGGAGAGAGAATGCAGCTTTAACACATGAAGCGTAGACTTCTATACAACCAGAGGAGTCGCCCCCTGGTGGTCAGGAGAGAGAATGCAGCTTTAACACATGAAGCGTAGACTTCTATACAACCAGAGGAGTCGCTCCCTGGTGGACGGGAGAGAGAATGCAGCTTTAACACATGAGGAAGTGAAACTCCTTTCTGATGAACTGAGAGTGCTGCTGCTCGTCCTACTTCCTGTTCATGATGGAAAGTAAAAGCACCGATTCAGTGACGGGCAACCAGACCTGACATTCAGCTCTTCAGTGGCCGACTCAGCCGTTCCATGGTGGGCGGAGACAAACAGTCAGTAGAGCATGTTCTGATCCTCGACTATTTATCGATCACATTACAGCTGCAGGTTGTTCATTGACCTTTTCTTTACGGGGGGATTCTGTTGATGCCTCGTGTTGGATGGGGGGACCCGGGCTAAACCAGTAGGCCACAACTGGTTCAGCATGGGCTTCCCTATCTCAGTCATACAGGGCGCCTCCACCCTGAAACTCACATCTGCTTGTGTGCGTGTGTGTCAGGTTTATTTTATTTCAAGCAATACAATTTAAAAAAATTAACAAATATAATAGAGATAAATGAACATCACTGTGCCAGAAGAGGTCAAAGGTCAAATGGGCATATTTGAAGCCTCGACCTATATAATATTAAAATATTTTACATGCAGAAAATAGACGACAAATGAATAAAAAGAAAAGAAAGAGGGGGGAGGGGGGCTCACACCGATGGCTCCTCGTGCAGGTCTCCACACATCCTGCACACTCAGAGAACGTGCAGCTCTCTGTCGGCTCTCGGGGCTCGCGGCTCGACTCGCGGTCGTTTTGCGGTCGTTTTGTTTCTGAGGCGAGCAGAAGAGCCGAGAACACCGAGCACGCGGCTCCGCCTCCGGCGCACAGGAAAAGGGTCGCGCGCACACTCCCTCAGACCACCACCACACAGCCGTGTATGTGTGTGAAACCACCACCATCGTGTGTGTGTGTGTGTGTGTGAAACCACCACCAGCTCCAATCATGTCTTGACAACCCTCCATCGCACGGGTGTGTGTATGCACGCGCATTCATGCGTGTGTGTATGTGTGCGTGTGTGAAACCACCATTGTGTGTGTGTGTGTGGGTGTGTGTGTGAAACCACCACCAGCTCCAGTCATGTCCTGACAACCCTCCATCACACAGGTGTGTGTATGTGTGCGTGTGTTTGGGCGTGTGTGTGTGCATGTGTCCATGTGTTTGGGTGTGTGTGTGTGTGAAACCACCACAAGCTCCAGTCATGTTTTCACAACCCTCCATCACACAGGTGTGTATATGTGTGTGTATCATGTCAGATGCAACACAAAACTGGTTCTTGGCCTGTAATTTAATGTGATCACAAGCCGCTGGAGGACATTCCAGTCTAAATATCAAAGGAAGAAACCAAACCCGTCACTCACACACGATAACAATGGATGAATGACACCCAGTGACACCCACTTCCAAACCTCTTTCTCTTCTCCTCCACGCAGACGTTGTGTAAACAAACGACACACATTGTGAAACTGAAGGTTACTAGTTATCTGTGCACGACTCCACGGGGTCACGCGACAACTCTACGGGGTCACGTTAGAACTCTACAGGGTCACGTAATAATTTGACGGGTCACGTAATAATTCTACGGGTCACGTAATAACTCTACGGGTCACGTAATAACTCTATGGGTCACGTAATAAGTACGGGGTCACGTAATAATTCTACGGGTCACGTAATAACTCTACGGGTCACGTAATAACTCTACGGGTCACGTAATAACTCTACGGGGTCACGTAATAATTCTACGGGTCACGTAATAACTCTACGGGTCACGTAATAACTCTACGGGGTCACGTAATAATTCTACGGGTCACGTAATAACTCTACGGGGTCACGCAATAACTCTACGGGTCACGTAATAACTCTACGGGGTCACATGATGCCTCTATGGGGTCACGGGTCGTTAACGGCCGGGGGCTGGAACACGTCGACGCCAAAACGCACAAACCACCAAGAGGTGTGTGTGTGTGTGTGTGTGTCATCACAAAAAGGATGACCTTTGTTTACGTCTCGAGTCTTTCCAGATCAACTAAATGAAGAGGAGTAAAAGGACAAAGAACACACACTTGACATTATGGTTTAGAAACACTAACTCTAAACAACAATTGCGCAAGAATGGAAAAGAAACCCAAAGATGAAGAAACCTGTTCCACATCTTTCAAAAGCAGTTTGGCCTTCATGCAACTTTTAAGAGACGCCTTCATTGGAAGAGACGTTTACTTTTCTCATTGAGGTGTGTAGGAACACACACAAACACACACGCACACACACACACACACACATACACACACCTGTTGCAATCACAATGATTGTTTTTCATAGTTCTGATTGCTGAATACCTTCTTCTAGAAATCTAGTTTTTATCAAAGCATAATTCACAACGCTGCCTGAGGTACTGAAGAAGAAAATAAACAAAACATCCTTGTAAGACAAAAGGAACTCTACTTTCCTCTCTTCAGTCTTTGAGGACCTTCTGAACATGTATTTTTAAAGAGATGTCCTCATTTGAACTCTTTCTGGTCTGTTTGGACGTGCAGTGACGTCCCTACACCACTAGAGGGCGCCGTCTCGGCTCCCTCCGGTCCACTCAGTGGTTCTGATGGATCCTGTAGAACAGTGGTCACCAACCTTTTTGAGCCCAAGATCCCTGACCTCCGCCTTCATGACCGGCAAGTTCTACCTTTGAGGCGTTGAGAGAAAACGACTGTCCAGACTGGACTTACAACTTTTTATTTGGCCTAATTGTCATTTTGGTCCAGCGTTCAAATTGATGTGACCAGGAACACAGAATTTAAGTGTAATATAACAAGTAAGATATTTGTTAACCGCACACAATATGAACAAGAAAAAACACATTTGCAATGAGCAGCTGGATGAACTACCAATATAAATGTTGTATTTATTTACATTACAGCACAACACTGACAACATGATCAGTCAGTGCAACTCATGTAAGTTCAGCTCTCATCATAATGCCATCAAGCCATGTCAGTGTTATGGGAGTGACTGAACTCTGTCTGTGAGCTTGTAGTTAGTTCATAAGCACAGACAGTCTGAGGCCGTCTGTCAGCTGTCTGTCAGTAATCCAGCTCCTGGTCTTTGATTTGGTGATTTTCTCAACTCCACTGACGAGTTTTTCGGGGCAAAATTGGTATTCATGAAAGTTTTCTCATCTGGGATTGGTTCTGAACTCACACCGTTGGTGATTACGTTCACATCAGCTCTACAGACATCCTCAGATTTAAATAATTTTCAGAATAATAAATATGAGAATCACCATTTGTGACTCCTGCATCTGTCCCTTTTCAAATAATAGAATAAATGCAATTGCAATCACTTTCAAGTAAACCAGATTGCTCTATCAGACAAGAAAAAAAAGCTCAATGTTGAGCTTTTGTTTTGAAGGACAACAGCAGAAAAGCCCAACTCACGGAGGTAAGACCTGGCAAGTCGCCAAGAATCTCGGCTGTCGCGCATGCGCAGGCGTAACCTGTTAATGCCGTAACGTAAACATGTACACGAAGGTACAGGCATTTCAACATGTATTTATTGATGACTTAGTTTTATGTCGGTGTACTTTGAGCTTGTGTAATATGTGAAGTTATCAATAAAGGTCTTTCTGCATTTCCCCTGCGCCTCACCTGTAGTGGTACGTTCCTCTTTCGGGGCGCACAGCTGACAACACGGCTGTGTAAGCGAACCCGTTTACAGGCGTTCATGAATCAGGCGGAGATGCTATCTGACCTCAATCTTCCAGTCAGAAAGAAAACATTTCAGAAGACACCTCAGAAAATGTTCGAAAACAAGGAACAATGTGTTTCTGAATTTATTTTCATTTTATTTTGGAGATCGACAGGGAACGTCTCCGAGATCGACCGGTCGATCGCGATCGACGGGTTGGCGACCACTGCTGTAGAAGCACACAGCTTCAGAGGAAATGAAGCCACACTTAATTAAAGTTTCTTTGCGCTTTTATTTGCTTTACCGAAGCTCACCAGCGCCCCCCACAGACTGCTACGAGCAGCGCAGATGCAGACACATGCATGAATAACTCAAAGTGGACTTAATGATCATTTACAATGACACGCAAACAAAATGAAAGATATCTTAAATATTATAACCAACACTGAATAAAGTGATACTGAATGAAGTGAAAAGTGTCTTAGTGAAAAATAAAGCTATTATAGCTGTGGACATGTGTGAGAACCAATCAGCACACGGCTAGCCAGCGAGCTCACCTGTGAGCACGTCGGAGAGTAAAAAGGTGCTTCGTTAACGGCTATTAACAAATATTCTAAAATACTTTATGATGTCGTGACGGCCATGCTCACAATGTAACGTCAATGTCGGCGTTTGGGTTCAGCAGCCCAGAATGGAGTCGTCCCACAGCTTCTCGTCCTCCGTCCGAGTGTCTGCTCTCTCTTTTGTCTTCTTCTTCTCTTTCCTGTCTTTGGGTCTGGCCCCCCCCTGCCCCCCCTCCCCATGTTCAACATCCATTTCGGCCTCAATATGCTCTTCAGTCTCTTTCCTACTGTCCAGCGTGTCCTCCGCCTCTAATCTGTCCATCCCTCGCTCCTCCTCCTCCTCCTCCTCCTCCTCCCCTCCTCCTTCCACCTCACAGTCCTCCTCCCGATATTTATTCTCCCGTCTCCTCTGCCTTCCGGGGTTCTTCTGCCTTTTTCTCCCGCCCTCCTTCTCGGACCCTCCGGATTCCTCTCGTCTCCTCTCCTCCGAGTCGTCGTCGTCTCTTTCCCTCCTCCGTCTCTTCCTCCTCTTCTCCTCCTCCTCCTCCTCCTCCCTCGGCTTCCTGTCTGCCTCCCTCCTGGACCTCCGGATCCTCCTCTTCCCTCGGCGCCTGTAGTCGCTGCCGTCGCTGTCGCTGCTGCTGAAGGAGGAGGAGGAGGAGGGAGACGATGAAGAAGTACTCGACCGCTTTCTGCGCCTCTTTCTATCTGTGAACGGGGGAGGGCCTCCGCCGGGGGGGAGAGGAGGAGGAGGAGGGCAGCTGTAATCCAAGGGGTGTGAAGGCCACGGCGGGCCCAGATGAGGAGGACGCCACCCCGCAGCCGCCGGGTAGTAACAGCCGGGGGGGCGCGAGTGATGAGGAGGGTGAGCGGTGGGCGGGAGGTCGGGTTCAACGACATCCCCCCCGTCGAACGCCTCCTCTTCCTCCTCGTCTCCCTCGCCCTCTCGTTGAGGGAGTGCTTGCCCGGCCTTGGGCGTGATGCCGCGGGCCTTCTGGACCTGGATGTAGTCCGCCAGCTCGTCCGCAAACGTGTTGTAGTCCTTCTGTTGAGATTTGCACAAGTCCACCACCTTCTTCTCCCTGGAGGACACGGGGAAACAGGAAGAGTTCAGTCAGGTGTGGAAGACACATAAAGACACATAAAGACATATAAAGATACATAAAGACACATAAAGATACAAAGATACATAAAGATAAATAAAGATACATAAAGACACATAAAGATACAAAGATACATAAAGATAAATAAAGATACATAAAGATAAATAAAGACATATAAAGATACATAAAGATACATAAAGACACATAAAGATACAAAGATACATAAAGATAAATAAAGATAAAGACACATAAAGATACAAAGATACATAAAGATAAATAAAGATACATAAAGATAAATAAAGACACATAAAGACATATAAAGATAAAGACACATAAAGATACATAAAGATAAATAAAGATACATAAAGATACATAAAGACACATAAAGATAAAGACACATAAAGATACATAAAGATACATAAAGATACATAAAGATACATAAAGATACATAAAGACACATAAAGACACATAAAGATAAATAAAGACACATAAAGATACATAAAGATAAATAAAGACACATAAAGATACATAAAGACACATAAAGATACATAAAGATAAATAAAGACACATAAAGATACATAAAGACACATAAAGATACATAAAGACACATAAAGATACATAAAGATAAATAAAGATACATAAAGATAAATAAAGACACATAAAGATACATAAAGACACATAAAGATACATAAAGACACATAAAGATACAAAGATACATAAAGATAAATAAAGATACATAAAGATAAATAAAGACACATAAAGATACATAAAGATACATAAAGACACATAAAGATACATAAAGACACATAATGATATTGGAGGTCAGGCGATGATATTAATCTGAAGTTTAACCCAAAACCATTTTGTTAGCTTTAAAGTTCAAAGTTTCTCGTGACGTGAAGCCTGAGTTCTGCCTCGTGGTGCGTTTGGAGCGTGTGGACTTTACCGGTTCTGGTGTTTGTTTCCTTGCATGTGGGACTGGTACATCTCCACAGAGCTGAACTGCAGGCTGCACATCTGGCACATCAGGGAGTTGGCTGCAGACAAGAGGCGTAAAGGATGAAACAAGAACATCATCATGAGGAGGAGAGCGTCCAGAGCCTCAGACTAACTGGGAGGAGGTGTTCAAACACATGCCTGCTTCACGGCCCACGCTTTACAAGAGAAGCGGTTGTTGTATGTTCTGGAAGGTTCTTGATTGTTCGTGTGACGGTATCAATGCTGTTGAACCCTTCTGCTGAGTGTGTGTGTGTCTACTTCTTTCAGGACAGTGTTCCTGAGACACGTGTTCCTTCCCTCTGCAGATACTCGCCGTGGAGCCGGCCGTACCTTGTCGGGCGTCGTCTCCGAGCTCCTTGAGCAGGTCCCGTCTGGCCTGGTTCCGCTGGTGCTTGCGCCCGTTGTAGTGCTGCGACGCCATCAGGGGGTTGTTGAAGGAGGCGGCGCACAGGGCGCAGCGCTTCTTCGGGTCCTCGGGGTCCGCCTCCGCCGCGGTGCCCGTCGGGTCCTGAGGATGTTCCCCGTCGCCCCGCGGGGCCGCTTTCAGGTCGCCGCCGTCGGGGCGCGGTGAACGAGCCTCTGCGTACGAGACGAGCGGAAAAAAACGTGAGCGGACATTTTGAATATCGTGCGGCCACATCCCAGAATGCCTTGTTGTCAGTCACAACTCGCCTGGCGGCGCGAGGCCTCGCCTGCGGAGATGCTTCGCGTGGACTTTGCCGCCGTAGTGGAACTTTGCCACCACGTGGGAGCTGAACACCATGTTGCACAGCTCGCAGAAATGATCCGCGTCGGTCGCCATGGCGCGCTGCGGCGAGCGGGGACGAGACAGGTCAAAGGTCAGAGAGCGCTTCTCACTTTTTTGCAGTTTTTATTTCAATTTAAGCAGCTCAAGTCAAAAAGAGGTTAGAATAAAAAGTTTAGGTGACAAAAAACTGAGTTGTATAAAAAGCAGGGTTCATACACATGTTGCCCAATGGATTCCAGGACCTTTCCAGGACTTTTCCAATGACTTCAAACCAAATTCCCATGACCAAACATGTGGTGAAATCTTGTTGTATACATGACAGTGGATTATCCCTGAGCTGCTGTTGCTATGGCCAACGAACTCTTCAGTCACTCGCAGCGCGGAAAGAAAAGAAAAGATAAGTGTCTTTCTTTTAAAAACATATTCATTTTTTTCAAACTCAGCCAAAATGAACATGTGAATATCACAAATTTCCAAAACTTTTGTGATTTTTAATTTTTTTCAAGGACTTTTCCAGGCCTGGAAAAAACCGTATTAAAACTCCATGGCTTTTTCAGGTTTTCCATGACCGTAAGAACCCTGAAAAAGGCTTTTTTCAGGGAACAAGTGAAGAGTTCACGACGTGCAGCTGTTCTAGAAGTTAATAAAGACGCGAAATTAAGTCCACAGGTGTCTCAACTTCAGTCGGTTATTTACAAACCCAAACCTGTCTGTATAAAAGTTGTTACTCCACCCTCTGAAGTATCATTTTGACGGTGTTGTACTGCAGGAAGTCATATATTGCTCTTATAATGGCAAGAAAAAGGCAAATAAAAGGAAGACAGACCATAATAACCCTTAAAAGCATCTTTCCTTTTGAGACTTTGAGACTTTTGACCGTGGTGTGGATGTTTTATGATCTTAGTAAACAGAAAACAATGTAAAAAATGCCTTTGATGATCCCTGAGACCTCATCAGCTAGACTGCTTCCTTTTAAATAGCATAAATATCACTATTATTGCAGCGTTGCTACGCTCATCGTTCAATATTACAGATTAAAAAACACAAATCCCGGAGCGGGAGCCGACCTGGGGTCCCGCGGCCCCTCGGTCCCCGTCCTCAGCTCTCATGGCCTGCAGGTACGCCTTCAGTTTGTGAGCGTGCTTCTTCCCCTGCAGAGGAAACGGGAGACATTTTCATTCAGGATCTGACCCCCCGAGGTTAATGACGACATGACGGCACACACACACCTCGTAGTGCGACAGCCTCTGGGACTCGAACAGCAGCACGGCCTCACACACGTGGCAGTAGTCGTCGGTGAGGAGGCCCTGGAGGAGCCGCTCCGGCCTCCGGGCCCCTGTGTGGCAGAGTGACACCGTTACAGCCTCAGAGAATAGAGATGATTATCAAAGGCTTTTAAATCCTCACATCACGACTTTATTCATCGTTGTAAACTCACATTAGATGATATATAGACTACCGAGAAGCTGACTGGTGCTCCTGTGTCTCCTCATTGGCGGATTTTGATCAATATATGCAGACAAATTGGCTTTTTTTGACGAATTCGAAGCTGGAAAATGAAACCGTGATTTGTATAATGTTATAACTTACTGAGAAATGGAAAAATGCATCTTAAGGGAATTCATACATTTAACTGCATCCCACTTATTCAAGATGCACCGACTCTTAAACCCACTTAAAGCAATGTATTATCTATTGTGCCCTATTATATATATATAATTTATAATATATATATATATAATTTAACAGAAAACCACAACACCAACTTGATGACGGTGCGATAGAGCAGAACCTCGACACATATTTGTCACATATATTAATGCCGTGTGAGAAAATCATGGTTTCATGCTTGACTGAATTAATTTGACGTGATCAATGTCTGATGTATTTTAATTTGTATTTTTCCCTTGAAGGCAGGAAGCGTAAACAACACGTGTATCACACCCAGATCATTGTCATTGTATTAATACCTAAAGCTCAACTGTTGTTATGGGTGTGGCTATTTTACTAAAAAACTGTGAAGAAGCAGTTGGTGAGTTTCATTTTTTAGAGATTATATTAAAATGACATCAATAAATCTGAATGTATACGAGCTGTTGCTGTGAAACTAATAACAAACACATTAATGCATTTTCATAATTTAACAGACATGTTTTCTTGTATGATGAGACACTATTGCAATCATATATGACTGATTATTTTTTTATGCTTATGTTGATGACTAAATATTCAACAAAAAACAAGCTGATTTTAAATCGTTATTAAAACATTTTTGTTGTCTCAACTGCAAAGATGTGCTTGCTTGTTATGAATATTAATATTTCTGATCAATTAAAATAAATATTTGACCTACTTATCAGAAAAAAATACTTCTATATGAATCAATACATGACCGTGGCCACTGTCGCCCTATCAAATGAAAAATATGGAATTGGAATAAAGATTATGTAATATTTTTTAAATACTGACGGCCTATATAATATTAACTCTCCAATGTGAATACAAAAGGACAATAATGTACTAAAATACAGCATTTCCCTCTAAGTCTATGTAAATATCTACAGCTGGAATAAACTAAGGACTGTAAAACAATTAATGCACACTTTGATATTCCAACATATATCTGTACATTTTAAAAACTGTACTTACCAAAAGATAATCACAGTAGCAGTTATCAAGAGAACAGGGAGTGTAGATACTGTATTTTATAATATGTGTATAATGTTTTAAATATATAAGTTATGCCTTTCATTCCCTCATCTTGAGAGGGACACGATATTCAATGAGATTGATTATGAGGTCCATCACACTCACCACCATCTTGAGAATACTGACGTTGTTTTTGTTTTTTAAACACACAATAAACAACAACATTATAGACTTAAAACTGTTCCACGAGCTCGTGCATCTGCAGTACATTGCGCTGGAGCAGCGCTACGAAGTTTCCATTTATTTGCTATTTTGAGACCCACTAACTAAATGGTAGAAAGTTATGCAGCACTAACGAGCAGTTGGCCGACCACTTCCTCGGAACGACGAGCAACTTCCTAACGTTGTATCGGTGTCACTATTGGGGTGTTTTCTTTGGCGACACGATTAGCGGGCGGTATAACATATTGTGCCTGACTTTTAAAAATTTTTAAACGGCTGATGTTAGCGCATTTAGCCGATGAGCTACGTTAGCTTCACTGGCTAACCAGTTAGCTTCACTGGCTAGCCAGTTAGCTTTGGAAAGCTAACGTGGGCCCCGGCGGTTTAGGACACGATACGACTGAATGTCGACGTTTGCGGACCAGAACTCACCTTCAACCTGGGTGCTATCTATTTGAATGTTTATTACTTTGTCAGCATCTGTGACAGAAGCCGCGTTAGGGGTACTGGTCGTGTTATTTTGAGTGTCTGACTCCGCAAGCAGCGGAGTACAGGCACTTATGTCGGCCATGTGAGTGTCACCGAGTGCGGCCGAGTCTCTTCGGGCTTTGCCGACAGTTCTTCTTCCTCTTCTTTGAGGTGTATTGACGGTTTGACAAACAACTAATTGGCGCATTACCGCCACCATCTGGTAGGCATGGGAAATCAGGACGTCCAGTGTTATTACAAAATATATAGATTTATGGAACGTAATTAAATATTTTTTTAAAGCACAATATTTACAAAAAATGTAATATGATAATAAGAAAACTGCACAATATATACAACAAATAGACCATAATAATAATATTAAATGAAAGTTTTTTTTAATTATTATTTTTTGGCTTTGGGGAAACCATTGTCTTACAGGAAAAAATGCTTTCATGTCAAGGCTCAAATCTACACACAGAAAAATTTCATATCAAAATAGATACTTTATTTTAAGACATTACAATTTCAACATTTGTTTGACAAAGGGTGAAATCCATTTAATGCTGGAAAACAACCGCATACTGACACATTGAACACCAAGACCAGATCACAGAATCAACATGAAGTTAGTTTTCATTGGGTAGAAAAGCAATGTGGAGTTGAAAGCCATCACTTTCTCTTCTGGAGCTCTCTGGCTAAGGCATCCAACTGTGAAGAGTAATACAGTAAAACATGAGAGCCAGACAATGTAATGTGTAGTTAGAGAAGTAAGAGAAAGATTCTCTGTTGAGAAGATGAACCGATTAGATTACACTGTTCCACATTTATATGCCAATGTGGTGCGATCCTGTCCATATTAACACCGCTCATGTCTTATTCAAACAAATTATATTGACATGGATTTATATGAGCTAAATAAGACGTACATTAGTGAGTACCATAAGTGGTGTTAACGCAGCACTGAATGGTTCACTTACAATGATGTTTTTCAGAATATTCCTCCTCTGGGGTCTCAAGTAGCTGCATTCTCCGGCCTCGCACAGCTTGATCTCCTCTGAAATCTGAGAAAACGTGGCGAGTGAGGTCGTGGATGTGAGGGAAGAGAAAACCACAACGCACACGAACACTCACCCCGACCTCCGACGGGCCGAAGGAGTCCAGCTCCCTCTTGCCTCCGGGGTACCAGCCGTGGGACCAGTGCTGGCCGTCGGTCAGCTGGGCGCCCACACAGAGAAGCAGCCCGAGCAGCAGCAGCAGCCGAGGAACACGCATGGTCCTACAACCTGCAGACGGACGCGTGAACTCGGACTCAGACGCTGTGAACTCTGACCTTCTGTCCGATGCTTAATTTAGATTTTCCTGCAACAATAACTCGGACTGAGTTGAGACGTCTGGTTCTGCTATTTTGCTGCATTATAATATCAGGACACACTTATATTAATCTTAATTATTCTGCTATTTTGCATTTTTGCTTAATTATTCCCTTGTATTTGTTGTGATAATTAGAGAAAACATATTCAGGATTATCAGGTCAAATATTAATATGAACATATACCATCTTAAATCTGAATTCTTCCTCAGAGACAAGTTTCCCGTTGTAACAATGACCTTCTCTGAGGAGATAAGATAATCCTTTATTAGTCCCACAGGGGGGACATGTCAGGATCACAGCAGTGACATTAGAGCATTAATAAAAATAAAAATAAAACAAAATAACAATACTAAATACTAAAATACTAAATATACAGAAAATAAAATGCATACACAAGGCAGTGACTAAAGTGAATTTCCAGCTGGCGACTACATTCTCCACATATGAACATATGAATGTGTATTAGTCCAGTCGCTGAGTGCCCTTACCTTTGTGACTGAGTCTCTACAGGTGTCCCTAGACGTCCCTCTGGATGCTCACGAGTGGAACGCTGCAGAGATTATCTTCACCCTCGTCCCCTCCGGAATATATGTACTCCTCCCGATGCATGTTTTTTTTTTCTTCTTCTTTTCTTTCTCCATTACCATCCCCTAATTGCCCCGCCCCTCCCTGACCTCGCCTGGTCCTCCTGACCCCACATTGATGAGCGGCCCCTCGGGGACCAGGAGGTCCAGGAGACACGGCCCGGTCCAATTATCATCTGCAAACAGCAGCGCCGCCCCTCGGGATGCTCCCGCGCATCACCTGCATCCAAACGCCGTCATCCAATCACAGGTCTACGTCGTTAAACGAGAAGATTAATGACAAACTGTATGCTTCATGCATACTTTATTCATTTTTAATACAGTGAAGACGTAAGAAAACATCTAAAAATATACATGCATGTATGTTATAGATCAATGGTTCTCAACCTTTTTTTAGTTATGACCCGTGTAAAGCATTTTGGGGTTGAACAAAGATTTAAGACGCAGCATTTAGCATTTAATATATAATTTATACAATTCACTTGCATTTTATGGAATAATATTTAAATAACTATTTTCAAAGGCTTTTTTCACGGATGCTCATTTAAATATATTTAAAACAAATATCACGTGCGCAGCATTTTGCATATAATATATAAATTTCAGTTTAATGAACTTACACTTGTATTTTATTGCTAAAGGGCCTTCACGTATCCCATGGGGTCCGCGTACCCCCTAAAGGGTCTTCAACTACCCCCTCAAAGGCCTTCACGTACCCCCTAGAGGGCCTTCAACTACACCCTAGAGGGCCTTCAACTACCCCCTAGAGGGCCTTCAACTACCCCCTAGAGGGCCTTCACGTACCCCCAGGGGTCCACGTACCCCCTAGAGGGCCTTCAACTACCCCCTAGAGGGCCTTCACGTACCCCCAGGGGTCCACGTACCCCCTAGAGGGCCTTCAACTACCCCCTAGAGGGCCTTCACGTACCCTCAGGGGTCCACGTACCCCCTAGAGGGCCTTCACGTACCCCCTAGAGGGCCTTCACGTACCCCCAGGGGTCCACGAACCCTCATTTGAGCTCCACCGTCACCGAGCCGGAGGCCGTGAGACAGAACTCATGAACACAACAAGCGTTCGAGAGCATCTGGGTTCGATAGTTTCTGGCGTCTATCGTCTGAGACAATCATCCGAGTATTTATCCGCACGTCCTCGTCACAACGTTCCAATCTCCTGGATCACACATCCTCCCGCTGACCTCGGGCGACCCGGCGGCGCAAACACAGGCGCCTCTCGGAGGGAGGGGGACAAACAGAGGATCCCCCTCAAGGTCTCCGGCCACCGGCCTCCAGCAGGAAAGGAGAGGCGTGATGAGGGTGGTGATGCTTCACGGCAAATTAAACAGCACGACATGAGCTATAACAATTAGTAAGCAGTTTTCAAATGCTCCAAACACAACTCACACGATATTAAATTGAGAAAACAGGAATATAAAAGTGGTTCCCATCGTGCCCAAATTCCCATTTTAGAGATCTCGCCTGAACCGTCTTTACTAACGAGGCTCTAGATTTGTCCCGCTTCACTTTTTTAAAGTCAAATTTAGCAGAGATATTGTTCAGATATTGTTCTATGATGCTGAGGATATTTATACATTTCAGCTGCATCATTCCAACGATACAGTGGGTACGGAGAGTATTCAGACACCTTTACAAGGTTCACTGTTTCATTGCAGCCATTTGGTAAAATAAAAAAAAAATCATTTCATTTCTCATTAATCAGGAATACTTATGACCATGTGATATTTCAGTTTTTCTTTTTTAATAAATGTCCACAAAATACATTTCAATTTTTTTCTGTCCAGATGGGGTGCCGAGTGAACATTAAAGAGAAATACACTGAACTTTTTTGATTTTAGCAAATGGCTGCAATAAAATAAGGAGTCAAACATTTAAAGGGGTCTGAATACTCTCCGTACCCGCTGTATAATCAGAATAATAAAAACCTTTTATACAAGGCGAACCTGAAACTTTTGAATTCATGCTGTGTGCCATCTTCATTTAATCTTAACAGGTAACACATAGAATGATATTTAGATATTGGAAGTACTCTCACAGGTGTTTCCTTTGAATTATAACCAAAAACTATTCAACCCCAGCTGGGTTCCTAAAGGTTATTTATTAATGCAAATAGTAGTAGTAGTAGCTTTATTGTCAATTTCTTCACATGTTAAGACATACAAAGGAATCAATAGGACATTTCCCTCTCCCACGGTGAAACATAAAATGCACAGGCACAACAGATGAGACAAGACATTTCCTAATACGAAGTAAACATAAAGATTCACGTACAGTTGTTATAAATACGATATAAATACTATATATATATAAATACTATAAATACGGAATACAATTTTAAACAAGTGAATACAAGTGATTAAAGTGCAGAGTTTTGAGTGATTCTTTAGGGGGGCGTGGGGATTTTCAGCTTCCTGTCAGACTGGAGGATTTGGCTGGGAGGAGTGAGGGGAGAGAATGTAGCTTCCTGACAGCTTGGTGTATGAAGCTTTACTGAGTCTGGTGGTCCTACACCTTCTTCCAGAGGGTAGGAGGCTGAACACACTGTGTGCAGGGGGGCTGGTGTCATTAACAATGGAGGTCGCTCTCCGGGTGAGGCGGGTGGTGTAAATGTCTTGATCTGACCAGCTGTGTTCACTATGTGTTGCAGTGCTTTCTTGCTGTGTTCAGTGCAGCTTCTGCCCCACACAGTGAGCTGGACAGGATGCTTTCAATGGTGCCCCGGTAGAATGTGTTCAGGATGGGTACGGGAGCTTTCGCTCTCTTGAGCTTGCGGAGGAAGTAGAGGCGCCGCTGGGCTTTCTTCGTCGGTGATGCAGAGTTGGTTGCCCAGCAGAGGTCCTCACTGATGTGCACCCCCAGGAATTTGGTGCTGCTCACTCGCTCCACAGCAGCACCATCGATGGTCAGCGGTGGGTGTACAGTGTGGCTTTTCCTGAAGTCATCCACAATCTCCTTTGTTTTGATGACATTCAGCAAGAGGTTGTCGTCTCAAAAGGTTGACCTCCTTCCTGTAGTGGGTCTCATCGTTCTTGGTGATGAGACCCACCAGAGTTGTGTCGTCCGCAAACTTCACCATGTTAGCATAGCACATTCATATCGTATCTGGTGGGTGAAGGGTTAAACACTGATTGAGGACCACCTGATCAATAAGAGGTACAAGATTGATCGGTAATTATTCGGCTCCGCCGGCTCATCCGTCTCCATCCGTCTGACGCTTAAAAAGACACGAGCAGCTCAGACGTGATAAAATCTCAAGCACTTTATTAGGTTTGAACAGTATCTTGCTTAAAAAGGCCATTTGGCATTATATAATTATATATAATTTATCATATATATAATTATATATACATATATTCAAATGTTGAATAACAAAAACACAAGAAAAAGAAGAAAAAACATTGGCAAATTAAAAAAACTGGATTTTGCTTGAAGACAATTAGAACAAATTTTTTTAAATGGCCAAAAGAAAAAAAAACATCTCCAAAAATTTAACAAAAATGGTCCCGATACAGTTCAATATACATCTTTTTTAAAGAAATAAAAAAAGAAGTGGGGGGGCAGAAGAAAATATAACAAGCAACGCAGCAGAGAGGAATGAAATATAAATAACCTTACATTATGTACAAAAGGGAGTGGAAGTGAAACAGGAAGAGGAAGTGACGAGAGTTAAATTCTCCGTTCACGTCGCTCCACTTGGGGGGAAAAAGCTCCAGGAAAAAGAAAAAAAAAACGGCTTTTTTTGGGGGAGACTTGGTGACGAAGACGCAGAAAAGATTAAGATTTACTGCGTGGGAAATACAATTTTTTAAAAAGGAGGTCCGATTTCTTTTGTCGGGGAACATTTCGGTACCACGACTGATTACTGGTCGTGGGTACCACGCGTCGGTGAGACGGGAGGAAGTGAAGCCGCGAAATCACCATGGAAACGATGCAAAAAGTGACCCCGATGCTAAACACCCTTATATATATGTGACGAGAGGGAATGAGAGAGAGAGAGAGAGAGAGAGAGAGAGAGAGAGGAGGCCGACCCACTCGGCTGGTTCTGGCCGTATTGATTCAGGAGCCTTTGGGATGGAAACGTTTGCGCCGCGTCTTGTACGTTTATTTTCATATAAACCCGACAGCGAGGCACTTCTTAAAAGTTCAGATTAACAGCCGCGGGTCACCCGGGTCGGCACCAACGTCACGTCACACACACACACACACACACACGCACACGCACACAATAAACCCAATAGTCAAACAATCAGCATCCCCTTCTCTTGAGTAAAGACCCACTCAGTGAAGTAAATGAAGAACAGAAGTGGCACTGACAGTGCGGGCACTTGGAACGAAAGAAGACCTCAAAACAACAACAACAACAACAGCAGCAGCGCTTCAGTGACACAGCTGCTACTTTTGGGCTGCAGCTCAAATACATTTCTCCGGACCCCCGTCTCCTATTTGGTTCTGTATTATTTGATTTTTTTAAGGCCGTTGCTTTTGGTGCAAATAGTGCGGGAGTCTTTAAAAACAATCCCGGGAGAATCGGGCGCGTGCTTTTGATGATGTCGTCAATAAATTAGGACCCGACGTGCGTTAAAACCCACGAGGTCCAGAGCGCCGGGGGAAACAGAGCAGCAGGATGTAGTCGGGTGAAAATCGACATAAAAAAAAAATAAAAAAATAGAGAAATGGCTTGAAAACACTCAAAAGAAATATCATTTTGATTTAATAATCATGGCATTAAAATCTAGAGCGTGCGATCTGAAGACGCCTCTGGCTGAGTGACATCGTGACCCAAAGCCCTGCTGCTCGTCACTCATTGGTCGAGAGCGTAACCTCAAGTGTGACCTCATCCGAAGATTAAAAAAAACACTGTAATTCAAGTCTTAACGTCCTCTCCGGACGGCCATTTAAAAAAAAAAAACTAAACAATCTTCCGCATTTCAGTAACAATGTGCACGATGTGCGAGCGACAGCGCTCAAATCGGAGAGACATTCTTCATCGTGGAGGAAAGAGAAGAAGAGGAGGGGACGATGCGTCGCTCGGCGGCAGGGCGCCGATATTAAAACAACGAGAAATAATAAACGTGTCGCTTCAGGCAGAAAAGCTCAAAGCGATCGACGAGGAATACTGACGTGTGTCTGTAAACAGGAAGTACGCCGCGTGTGCAACACGTGTTCCTATGAGGCCGCGGTCATGAGGGTGTGTGTGTGTGTGTGTGTGTGTGTGGCAGTAACAGAACAGAACTCAACAGAAACCTTTGACCAGTTTTCCATTAAAAAGAAAAACACAAAAAAACACGTGTATTTATTTCCTATTATAGTCGGATCCTTAAACACGGGGCATTGTGGCATCCTGCAGACAGTGAACACACACACACACACACACACACACACACGCGGTGAGGAAGAGATGCTTGGCTCCTAGTGTGTGTGTGTTTTGGCATCCTTGAGATCACAGATACTCTGACCTCCAATCGTGAGTGACATCTGAACCCCTGAAACTTAAAAAAAGGAGAGAAACTGTAAGTGGAGGTGAAGCGGCATGAAGACACATGGCTCTCCGTGTGTGTGTGTGTGTGTGCATTTGACTGTGTGTGTGTGTGAGTGAGTGTTCGTGCAAATATGTGTGTGAGTGTATGTGAGCTAATGTGTGAGAGTGGTTGCCTGTGTGTGTGCGTGCGAGTGTGTGTTCACGGTTCTGCAACCTTCACTCTGCATCTGTTCTTTATATTAGCCTCTAAAGTGTAAGATTCATATTTAAATATATATATATATATACACATATAAATATATATATATATAATATTGGTATATATACATATATACCAATATTTTACAGGTCCCGAAAAATGCAGCCAAACTGAAAACTGTCTAAAACCAAAGTAATAAAATGCAACACAGTAAGTATACACACACACACATAAATACATATATATATATATATATATAAACACACATATGGGGACGCCGGGCTGTATTAACAATATTACAACATATTGGAGAAGGCGTCTCAGTGTCTCCTCCGTCCTCCGGGCCGAGGCCTCCGCTCAGTTCGTGTGTGTGTGTGTGTGTGTGTGTGTGCAGACATCCATCCATGGCCGCTCCCTACTTGAAGTTGGCGTAGTCGGAGAAGGCGTCGATGTACTCCTGGACCACCTTGTAGCAGAACTCGTACTGCTCCTGAAACACAGCGCCGCAGTCTGAGCATCAGGAGAACCGTTGGTGTGATTGATGTCCCCTCAGGGGTCAAAGGTCGCCTCACCAACGTCTGCACCATGTGCGGCCTCTGCAGCCGGAGGCTCTTCACGGTCTGGAACACGTCCAGGATGCCCTCGGCCTTCACGCGCTCCAAGACCGTACTCAGGGCGCAGAAAGACCCCGTCCGGCCAGCACCAGCACTGTGCGCACACACACACACACACACACACAAACTTTAATATAGCAGCACACCGATACAACAAGACTGTGTGTGTGTGTGTGTACCTGCAGTGCACGGTGATGGGGTGGTTCCCTGTGTGTGTGTGTGTGTACCTGCAGTGCACGGTGATGGGGTGGTTCCCTGTGTGTGTGTGTGTGTACCTGCAGTGCACGGTGATGGGGTGGTTCCCTGTGTGTGTGTGTGTGTACCTGCAGTGCACGGTGATGGGGTGGTTCCCTGTGTGTGTGTGTGTGTACCTGCAGTGCACGGTGATGGGGTGGTTCCCTGTGTGTGTGTGTGTGTACCTGCAGTGCACGGTGATGGGGTGGTTCCCTGTGTGTGTGTGTGTACCTGCAGTGCACAGTGATGGGGTGGTTCCCTGTGTGTGTGTGTGTGTACCTGCAGTGCACGGTGATGGGGTGGTTCCCTGTGTGTGTGTGTGTGTGTACCTGCAGTGCACAGTGATGGGGTGGTTCCCTGTTTGTGTGTGTGTGTACCTGCAGTGCACGGTGATGGGGTGGTTCCCTGTGTGTGTGTGTGTGTACCTGCAGTGCACGGTGATGGGGTGGTTCCCTGTGTGTGTGTGTGTGTGTACCTGCAGTGCACGGTGATGGGGTGGTTCCCTGTGTGTGTGTGTGTGTACCTGCAGTGCACGGTGATGGGGTGGTTCCCTGTGTGTGTGTGTGTGTACCTGCAGTGCACGGTGATGGGGTGGTTCCCTGTGTGTGTGTGTGTGTGTGTACCTGCAGTGCACGGTGATGGGGTGGTTCCCTGTGTGTGTGTGTGTGTGTGTACCTGCAGTGCACGGTGATGGGGTGGTTCCCTGTGTGTGTGTGTGTACCTGCAGTGCACGGTGATGGGGTGGTTCCCTGTGTGTGTGTGTGTGTGTACCTGCAGTGCACGGTGATGGGGTGGTTCCCTGTGTGTGTGTGTGTACCTGCAGTGCACGGTGATGGGGTGGTTCCCTGTGTGTGTGTGTGTGTGTGTACCTGCAGTGCACGGTGATGGGGTGGTTCCCTGTGTGTGTGTGTGTGTGTGTGTGTACCTGCAGTGCACGGTGATGGGGTGGTTCCCTGTGTGTGTGTGTGTACCTGCAGTGCACGGTGATGGGGTGGTTCCCTGTGTGTGTGTGTGTGTACCTGCAGTGCACGGTGATGGGGTGGTTCCCTGTGTGTGTGTGTGTGTGTACCTGCAGTGCACGGTGATGGGGTGGTTCCCTGTGTGTGTGTGTGTACCTGCAGTGCACGGTGAGGTGGTTCCCTGTGTGTGTGTGTGTGTGTACCTGCAGTGCACGGTGATGGGGTGGTTCCCTGTGTGTGTGTGTGTGTGTACCTGCAGTGCACGGTGATGGGGTGGTTCCCTGTGTGTGTGTGTGTGTACCTGCAGTGCACGGTGATGGGGTGGTTCCCTGTGTGTGTGTGTGTGTACCTGCAGTGCACGGTGATGGGGTGGTTCCCTGTGTGTGTGTGTGTGTACCTGCAGTGCACGGTGATGGGGTGGTTCCCTGTGTGTGTGTGTGTACCTGCAGTGCACGGTGATGGGGTGGTTCCCTGTGTGTGTGTGTGTGTGTACCTGCAGTGCACGGTGATGGGGTGGTTCCCTGTGTGTGTGTGTGTGTGTACCTGCAGTGCAGTGATGGGTGGTTCCCTGTGTGTGTGTGTGTGTGTACCTGCAGTGCACGGTGATGGGGTGGTTCCCTGTGTGTGTGTGTGTGTACCTGCAGTGCACGGTGATGGGGTGGTTCCCTGTGTGTGTGTGTGTGTACCTGCAGTGCACGGTGATGGGGTGGTTCCCTGTGTGTGTGTGTGTGTACCTGCAGTGCACGGTGATGGGGTGGTTCCCTGTGTGTGTGTGTGTGTACCTGCAGTGCACGGTGATGGGGTGGTTCCCTGTGTGTGTGTGTGTGTGTACCTGCAGTGCACGGTGATGGGGTGGTTCCCTGTGTGTGTGTGTGTGTGTACCTGCAGTGCACGGTGATGGGGTGGTTCCCTGTGTGTGTGTGTGTGTGTGTGTACCTGCAGTGCACGGTGATGGGGTGGTTCCCTGTGTGTGTGTGTGTGTACCTGCAGTGCACGGTGATGGGGTGGTTCCCTGTGTGTGTGTGTGTACCTGCAGTGCACGGTGATGGGGTGGTTCCCTGTGTGTGTGTGTGTGTACCTGCAGTGCACGGTGATGGGGTGGTTCCCTGTGTGTGTGTGTGTGTACCTGCAGTGCACGGTGATGGGGTGGTTCCCTGTGTGTGTGTGTGTGTACCTGCAGTGCAGTGATGGGGTGGTTCCCTGTGTGTGTGTGTGTGTGTACCTGCAGTGCAGTGATGGGGTGGTTCCCTGTGTGTGTGTGTGTGTGTACCTGCAGTGCACGGTGATGGGGTGGTTCCCTGTGTGTGTGTGTGTGTACCTGCAGTGCACGGTGATGGGGTGGTTCCCTGTGTGTGTGTGTGTGTGTACCTGCAGTGCACGGTGATGGGGTGGTTCCCTGTGTGTGTGTGTGTGTGTACCTGCAGTGCAGTGATGGGGTGGTTCCCTGTGTGTGTGTGTGTGTGTACCTGCAGTGCAGTGATGGGGTGGTTCCCTGTGTGTGTGTGTGTGTGTACCTGCAGTGCACGGTGATGGGTGGTTCCCTGTGTGTGTGTGTGTGTGTACCTGCAGTGCACGGTGATGGGGTGGTTCCCTGTGTGTGTGTGTGTGTGTACCTGCAGTGCACGGTGATGGGGTGGTTCCCTGTGTGTGTGTGTGTGTGTACCTGCAGTGCACGGTGATGGGGTGGTTCCCTGTGTGTGTGTGTGTGTACCTGCAGTGCACGTGATGGGGTGGTTCCCTGTGTGTGTGTGTGTGTACCTGCAGTGCACGGTGATGGGGTGGTTCCCTGTGTGTGTGTGTGTGTGTACCTGCAGTGCACGGTGATGGGGTGGTTCCCTGTGTGTGTGTGTGTGTACCTGCAGTGCACGGTGATGGGGTGGTTCCCTGTGTGTGTGTGTGTGTGTACCTGCAGTGCACGGTGATGGGGTGGTTCCCTGTGTGTGTGTGTGTGTGTACCTGCAGTGATGGGATGGGTGGTTCCTGTGTGTGTGTGTGTGTGTACCTGCAGTGCACGGTGATGTGTGTGTGTGTGTGTGTACCTGCAGTGCACGGTGATGGGGTGGTTCCCTGTGTGTGTGTGTGTGTGTACCTGCAGTGCACGTGATGGGGTGGTTCCCTGTGTGTGTGTGTGTGTACCTGCAGTGCACGGTGATGGGGTGGTTCCCTGTGTGTGTGTGTGTGTACCTGCAGTGCACGGTGATGGGGTGGTTCCCTGTGTGTGTGTGTGTGTACCTGCAGTGCACGGTGATGGGGTGGTTCCCTGTGTGTGTGTGTGTGTACCTGCAGTGCACGGTGATGGGGTGGTTCCCTGTGTGTGTGTGTGTGTGTACCTGCAGTGCACGGTGATGGGGTGGTTCCCTGTGTGTGTGTGTGTGTACCTGCAGTGCACGGTGATGGGGTGGTTCCCTGTGTGTGTGTGTGTGTACCTGCAGTGCACGGTGATGGGGTGGTTCCCTGTGTGTGTGTGTGTGTGTACCTGCAGTGCACGGTGATGGGGTGGTTCCCTGACTGCTGCTGCTGCTTCTGCACGGCGGCGATGAGGCTGATCATCCCGCGGCCGTCGGCCGGGATGCCGACCTCGGGCCAGCCGTGGAAGTGGAACTGACGCACGGCGCGGGCCTTGTTCTCCTGGACACACACACACACACACCTTTATCAGGTAGGATCACAAAGCATCAGCCACCCTGTTGTTGTTGTTGTTGTTGTGTTGACTCACCCGGTTGTTGGTGACCAGGAGGTCACGCACCGTGTAGCTCTCGCTCTCCTCCTCCCGCTTGATGTCCACGGAGACGTCGCCGTAGAGCGCCACGCCGTCACCGGGCCAGTACTGAGCACACTTCTCCTGCACACACACAGGAAACACACACACACAGGAAACACACACACACACACATGTTTATGAAAAAGAGAGAAACTCATCCCAGGAGCATCTTTATTTACATGAGCAGGAAAACGTGACACGGAATCCTAAATGAATTCCCGGCGTGATTTTAGTTTATTAATATTTATATTTATTTATATTACAGAAATGCTGGAGGACCAGTAAAGATTATTTTGCTCAGATTATTAACGTGTTACACGGAAATATATCATCTAATATCAATATTCTATTTTAGCTAGTTATTCATCTGATAGCTAATACTAGTGTTTGTATCTGCACACACACACACACATCGACACACACACACACACACATTCACTGAGACACACACATCAAGACCAAACACGCACACACACCTGGCCTCTCTCCTCCAGCTCCGTCAGCATGACGATGGAGCAGCTCCTCCACTCCCAGATCATCCTCCAGAAGTCCTCGATGGTGTGCTGCAGCGGGCCCTGGCTCGCCATGTAGGAGTCCTTCTGCCGGTAGCCCTGAGGACAGGAAGTGATGTCATAAGGGGGGGGGGGGGGAGACGTTAAGAGCCCGGCGTTAATGAGACGCCCCCCCCCCCCCCCCCCCGGGAGCTTCACTCACGTCGATGAAGGAGGCGTTGACGTAGTCGGTGTTCTCCTCTCCTAGTTTGACTGGAATGATGACTCTGTTGAACTCATCTGGGAGAGGAAGGAGAACGAGTTGGTGTACACACACACACACAGTGCAACACACACACACACACACACTCACTAACTCTCACACACACACACACCTTCTCACTCTCTCTCACACACACAAACACACACCCCCTCACACACTCTCACATGGAATGATCTGCAGCACTCGGTTCTTCTTCATGTTGGCCGGCAGGTTGCCCGTTCTCATCTTGTCATTCTGGATCTTGATGGACGTCAGCTTCTAGAAAGAAGGACAACACAACATAAGACTTGACATGAAAACACACACACACACACACACACACACACACCTTGAACTCGGCCTCCAGCCCACTGCAGCCGGCTCCAGGTGAGGGGGCGTAGAGCTTGGCCAGGTGCGACTCCAGAGAGGTGACCTCCAGCTCCGTGTCCCCGTACAGGTAATGCTCCAGCAGCGCCTGGAAGATGAACACGTACTGCATCTGTGGAGAGAGAGAGAGAGAGAGCAGGGAGTGAGAGAGAGAGGGAGCAGGGAGTGAGAGAGAGGGAGAGAGATGGAGCAGGGAGTGAGAGTGTGAGTGAGAGAGAGAGAGCAGGAAGTGTGAGAGAGAGAGAGCAGGAAGTGTGAGAGAGAGAGAGAGGGAGGGAGAGGGAGCAGGGAGTGAGAGAGAGAGAGAGCAGGGAGAGAGAGAGAGGGAGAGAGAGAGCAGGAAGTGTGAGAGAGGGAGGGAGAGAGAGAGAGAGGGGAGAAGGAGGAGAGAGAGCAAGAGAGAGGGAGAGAGAGCAGGGGGTAAGAGAGAGAGAGGGAGGGAGAGAGAGAGAAGGAAGTGTGAGAGAGAGAGGGAGGGAGAGAGAGAGAGATAGAGCGAGAGAGGGAGGGGAGAAGGAGGAGAGAGCAAGAGAGAGAGGGAGGGAGAGAGAGAGCAGGAAGTGGGAGAGAGAGGGAGCAGGGAGTGAGAGAGGGAGAGAGAGAGCAGGAAGTGTGAGAGAGAGAGAGAGGGAGGGAGAGAGAGAGAGGGGAGAAGGAGGAGAGAGAGCAGGGGGTAAGCGAGAGAGAGAGGGAGGGAGAGAGAGAGGGGAGAAGGAGGAGAGAGAGCAAGAGAGGGAGGGAGAGAGAGAGCAGGAAGTGTGAGAGAGAGAGAGGGAGGGAGAGAGAGAGAGAGATAGAGCGAGAGAGGGAGGGGAGAAGGAGGAGAGAGCAAGAGAGAGAGAGAGAGAGGGAGGGAGAGAGAGAGCAGGAAGTGTGAGAGAGAGAGGGAGGGAGAGAGAGGGAGGGGAGAAGGAGGAGAGAGCAAGAGAGAGAGAGAGAGAGAGAGGGAGGGAGAGAGAGAGCAGGAAGTGTGAGAGAGAGAGAGGGAGGGAGAGAGAGGGAGGGGAGAAGGAGGAGAGAGCAAGAGAGAGAGAGAGCGAGTCCCTCTGGACTCACGTCGGTCTGGACCATCTGGCAGCGCTGCGCTCGGATCCTCGTGACGAAGCCGAACACGTCGACCTTCCTCTCCGAGTTCATCATGTCCAACATGGCGTCGATCACGATGAAGGTGCCCGTCCTGCCCACGCCGGCGCTGACGGACGAAACACACGGAACACGTGACGCCCGACGGCCGCGAGGACGCACGCGGCGACGGGCGGCCGCCTTCGGCCCGCTCACCTGCAGTGGACCACGATGGCCCCGGCGTACTGGGGGTTGTAGTTCTTGACCTTCTTGAGGAACTTGAGCATGCCGATGGGCGTGAACGGCACGCCGAAGTCCGGCCAGCTGGTGAAGTGGAACTGGGTGACGAGCCGCTGAGGCTTCTTCCCCGACACGTCGCCCACCTGAGGAGGAGGAGGAGGAGGAGGAGGAGCCAGGTCACAGACCAGTGGATTTCCAGGACTTTTCCATGACCAAACTGAAATCTCGGTATAAACATGAACAATTTAGAAATGTTTGTGTTTTGAGAGCGTATGCCGGCTTATATTTTATGGATTTCCAGGACTTTTCCAGGACTTTTCCAGGACATTAAACCAAATGTCCATGACAACACTGAAATCTCGGTTTCTACATGAAAAAGTGAGAACATTTAGTTTTTAAACTGTGAATTCAAAGCATACAGCATACATTAAATTAAACAAATGACCAGCGAACTTTCCAGTTATGGTGCGTTCACTTGCAACGCGAAGAAAAAATAAAAAAAACGCCGCCAGTAAGAGAGCGTATTCCGGCTTATATTTTGAGAGTTTTTCTTTCAAAAACATATTTATTAATTCAAACTCGGCGTAAATGAACATGTGAATATAACAACTTTCCGAGACCTTTTCAAAACTTGTGATTTAAGCTGCTTGTGTACTTTGAGAAGTACACACTAACACACTGCGTCACCTGTTGGATGCAGAACTTGCGGATGGTGTAGTCCACCAGCACCATCGTGTCCTCCACCGACACGCGGATGTTCCCGTAGGTCCAGCAGCCCTGGTCCGGCCAGTACTGCGCACACTTACACTGAAACGCAGTATGTAAATATATATATATATATATAAATATATCATAAAGGCACGGAGAGGAACAGGATTGCACAATCAGCTCCACTGTAGGTAGTGGGGGGGACACGGCAGTTCTTCACAGTGATGTGGTGTGTGTGTGTGTGTGGGGGGGGGGGGGGGGGGGCACCTCTGAGATGGTCCTTTGAGTTCGGAGTCAAATGAGGAAGCAGAAGAAGAAAAAGAAAGAATAGGAAGGAAGAAGAAAGGGAAGTAGAAGAAGATGAAAAAGAAGAAGTTAAAAGAAGAAAGAAGAAGAAGAAGAAGAAAGAAGAAGAAAAATAAGGAAGAGGATAAAAGAAGAAAGAATCATCCTCATCATCATCCTCCCTCTACCTCTTTTCTCTCCTTCAGATTGGTCACCATGACGATGGTGGCCGTGTTCTGCTCCCAGATCATCCGCCAGAAGTCGTTCACCGTTTCCTCCTTCGGCCCTGAGAGACAGAAGGTCAAAAGGTCAGAGAGTCAGAAGGTCAGAGAAAGAGAGACAGAGAAAGTCAGAGAGTCAGAGAGTCAGCGAGTCGGGCAGTGTGTTGGTTGAATGAGCCGCAGCCCGGATCCTATGATGCTCACCTTGAGCTGCAATGAACTTGTTCTTCTCCTGGTAACCCTGAGGAGGAGGAGGAGGAGGAGGAGAGACGTTAAGCATCTCTAAAAGTCTCTCCGGGTCAGAAAGCTGCTCTTATAATACTCACATTAATGAAGGAGGCGTTGATGAAGTCAGAGTCTGGGACTCCCTCCAGAGACGAGAGATGCACCCTGGAGTGATCGTCTGAGGAGAGAGAGAGAGAGAGAGAGTCATGATGAAGGTCGATGTTTACTACGACTACGATGAAGATGTTTCTCTGCCGCCGCTCACATGGCAGGATGTTGACGTATCGATTCTTTTCTTTATTCTCTTCCTTGGAAGCGGCGTCGCACGAAGCCTGGATGGGGCAGACCGGCAGCGACTGAAAACAAAGAAAGAAAATACATTTAAACGTTTAAAATGTGACATTATTGTGACTAAATGTAACATATGACTATTATTGTGATTATAAATGTACCATGTGACTGTTATTGTGATTATAAATGAACCATGTGACTATTATTGTGATTATAAATGAACCATGTGACTATTATTGTGATTATAAATGTAACATGACTGTTATTGTGATTATAAATGAACCATGTGACTATTATTGTGATTATAAATGTAACATATGACTGTTATTGTGATTATAAATGTACCATGTGACTATTATTGTGATTATAAATGTAACATGACTGTTATTGTGATTATAAATGAACCATGTGACTATTATTGTGATTATAAATGTAACATATGACTGTTATTGTGATTATAAATGTACCATGTGACTATTATTGTGATTATAAATGTAACATATGACTGTTATTGTGATTATAAATGAACCATGTGACTATTATTGTGATTATAAATGTAACATATGACTGTTATTGTGATTATAAATGTACCATGTGACTATTATTGTGATTATAAATGTAACATATGACTATTATTGTGATTATAAATGTACCATGTGACTATTATTGTGATTATAAATGTACCATGTGACTATTATTGTGATTATAAATGTAACATATGACTATTATTGTGATTATAAATGTAACATGACTGTTATTGTGATTATAAATGAACCATGTGACTATTATTGTGATTATAAATGTAACATATGACTGTTATTGTGATTATAAATGTACCATGTGACTATTATTGTGATTATAAATGTAACATGACTGTTATTGTGATTATAAATGAACCATGTGACTATTATTGTGATTATAAATGTAACATATGACTGTTATTGTGATTATAAATGTACCATGTGACTATTATTGTGATTATAAATGTAACATATGACTATTATTGTGATTATAAATGTACCATGTGACTATTATTGTGATTATAAATGTACCATGTGACTATTATTGTGATTATAAATGTAACATATGACTATTATTGTGACTAAATGTAACATATGACTATTATTGTGATTATAAATGTGTGTGTGTGTGCGTGTGTGTGTCTGTCATACATTAAACTCCTCCCTGAAGAGCTTGTTGTCATCCGCCATGCGCCGGTTCATTTCCTCCTCCAGCTTGTCGACGGGAAGGGGCGGGTACTTCCTGTTTGTGCTGGGCGAGCGGGCCAATAGCGGCACGCTCTGGAGTTCTGCGCCGGACGAGCAGGAAGGGAGGAGGAAGGAGGTGAGGAGAGAAAAGAGAGGAGGGGCGAGAGAGAGAAACAGAGCGGTCTTGCATCAAGTAACGCGGACTTCATCGTGTCATGTCTACAGGCGGCCAGCAGGGGGCGGTGTGACGCAACACTGTTATCGGGGCTCGCTGCAGCCCTGTTGGTTAGGTAATCACTGGGAACAAAAGCCTCCTGCCAACAACCAGTTACATGTTATCTGAGAGGGAAGCAGGATCAATCAAGTCCTATCAATAAATAGTGCAAACGCACGTATGTCAATACACACGCACACACACACACACGCACACACACACAAACAAACACACTGATGCGTGTGTGGGTGCTTCACCTGTATCGTCAGATCTACCATTGATCAGTCTGAAGGAGTTGGAGTGGCTTCCCGCCTGCTTGTACTTCTTGAACCTGTCAATCAATACAGATCAAAGTGCACATGAAAAATACACAAATAAACACACACACACAGCTCCATTAAGTCATTGCCATGGCAACAGGAAGCGCCTTTAGGCCTTCGCCACAGGGGGTCCAGTGCACACTTCAACCAACCTGAGCATGTAGAGGATGATGATGATGAAGATGATGACTAGCAGCGAGGACAAGGCCACCATGACCGCGATGATGGGCATGTCATCCGACTGGGTGTTGTCTACATCAAAGAGAAGAGGACAAACGGGAGAATAAATAGTTTGTAATTGATAAAACTAATTAAAGAAAATAGTTGAGGTGAGTCAGTGTTTTGATTCCCTCACTGACTCATTTCCCTCGTTACACCATTCATAAGCACGGGGTGTTCGGCTTACCGATGGGAACGACTTTATCAACAAGTTATGAAACATGACACACATTCTTACCATCATTAAAAGTGCACGTGACCTACATATTCAAACACAGAGTCACGGAGGAAGAAAGAGTCCGGAATTCAACCGTCGACGGAGAAACTAATCCTTATAACATCGTTAATTATATGAACAAAGAAGGAAAAGATGACACACAAGCCTCAATTAACTGGATGCTAGAATTCCAAAAGATGATTTCCTGGTGTGACTATTAGTTTCTTGATGTTGTAATTAACTAACACTGCAACTAATACTTCATATCAGATTACTAGATATCTGACATGAAGAAATGCTGTAAAACCACTAAAGATCAGGTCATTTTACTCAACATTTTTGATTTATATAAATAAATATATTTATACATAAATATATTTATATATAAATATGAAAAAATCTATTTCTTTGTAAATATTTATATATATAAAATAAATATATGTATATATAAATATATACATATATTTATTTATATTTAAAAATACAAACATATATATGTATATATATATATCAATATATTTATTTATATATATTTATTTATATATATATGATGGTATGCAATACTGAAACATTTAGGACTTTTGCTATAAATTCTATATGACTTATTGAGAGTGTAAATATTAGACGTAAACCCTACATTTTATTCCTTATAAATACAGGTACATATATATAATATAACTTGACCTCTCCAGGCCTGTGCAGGAGCGGCGGGCTGCTGGGAATCGCCCGGGGAGCAACGTGGTGTTCAGTGTCTCGCTCAAGGACGTTTCGACATGCAGACGGACAGAGCCAGGAATTGAACCGCCAACCGACCGCGTGGAAAACGAGCCCCCGAGCCAGAACGCGCGAGATAATACGGACAAAACAAACACGAGAGCCGCAAAAGGCTTCACGCTACAAATGAGGTGCGGAGCGGGTTCATCGACTACGGCTGACCAATGGGCACGCGATGAGTCACGGGCCCATGGTCTCCATGGCGACCTCTCACAAAACACACGAGATCCGCCTCAACAATAACAAACTGCTGCTGCGCTCACCAGAAGAAGAGACGCTTCTAGAAAGCTGCTCAATCAGCGGTTTGACGGAGCGACTCGAAGGTCAAGGAAGACCCTGAACGCATCGTTTTGGGGAAACTCGAGTCAGCGGGTCTGTCGTTCAATGAGAGGACCGGCGGTTCAATCCCCGCCCTAGTCGATGTGTCCTTGAGCAAGGCGCTTGCCTCTGGACGACTCCCTGTAGCCGTGTCCACGGTGTGTGAACGCAACGTGTAAAGAAGCTTTGAGGACCTGAAAAACGCTTTTGGAATTAAATTTATTATTAGTATTCAGGCACACATCAAGACACACACACACAAACATTTCGAGACACACACACACATACATCGAGACACACACACCCACATCGAGAGAGACACGCATACATCGAGAAACACAGACACACACCCACCCACCCACATTGAGAGACACACACACACCAAGAGACACACACATCAAGACACACACACATACATCAAGACACACACACCCACATTGAGAGACACACACATCGAGACACACACATCAAGACACACACACATCGAGAGACACACACATCAATCGAGACACACACACCCACATCGAGAGACACACACATCAAGAGACACACACATACATCGAGACACACACACATACATCGAGAGAGACACACATACATCGAGAAACAGACACACACCCACCCACCCACATTGAGAGACACACACACCAAGAGACACACACATCAAGACACACACCCACATCGAGAGACACACACACACACATACATCAAGACACACACACCAAGAGACACACACATCAAGACACACACCCACATCGAGAGACACACACGTCGAGAGACACACACACACACACACACACACACATAAAGAGAGACACACACACACACAAACGATACAATGTTTTGGTGTGTTTACGTTTCTAAGTCCACTTTCTAAGAACGTCCAGCAGAACCTCCCCTCTCCCCTCCCCTCCCTCCTCCCCTCTCCCCCTCTCCCCCTCCTGCTGGTATTCTCTTGATAATAAAGTTTTGTCGGCCTCCTTGCGTCGTGATTTGTGCGTTTCTCTATAATCAGGCAAAATGAATAATTGATGTCAAAGAAGAGGCGTGGGTCTGGTTTCACTTCCAAGGAAACGACCGGGACGGTCAGCACACGGGCGGAGAGACGAGGAAGCTCAAGAACACTCGAAATAAAGATAAGAAACATTTAAATGCTTTAAAAATAAACCCAAAAGCAGCGTTTCATGAAGGGTGAAGTCGAGCTGCTCCTCTGATCCTTCGGGGTTTAAAATGTCCGACTCTAAAATATTAAAAAAGGTCGACTATTGACCAGAAAGCTCTTTCCAGCCATGAAATCTGCCCGGCGACCCGCCACGTTTATCCGTTCTGGTGAAGCGTTGTCGTCGCCTCCACCTGGCCTTCACCTCTCGCGTACTCGGCTCCTGTTCACACGTTGCATTAAAATGCGTCTGTGACGACCCGATGACAAGCGGAGGCACCTGAACGCACCACGCAGGCATCTTTATGTATTCAGTGGAATCATTGGAAACACACCAGAGCAAAGGGGAACGCTGACCCTAGGAAATGTAATGTTGCCCCTGATATCACGAGGAGGGGGAGGGGCAACAGATGCCCCCATAACTGCCTAAATAAATCCACACTCACCGTGGGGGGTGGTGTCCGAGGTGATCCCCATCCCTGGCTCCATGGTGGCCTCCGAACCCTCATCGCCGTAATCCGGCGTCGGGGGGGCGTCTGTGGCGAAGGTCTCGTTGCCGGAGCCCTCGGGGGCGGGAGGAGGAGGAGTGGGGGGCTCAGTGGGAGGCGGAGCCTGAGGGGCGTCACTGGAAGCCGGAGGCGAGGGAGCGGGGACCGGTAACAAGCGCCCGGCGCCATCGGGACCAGTCGGCCGTACGTCCTCCTCACCGACTGGGCTTGTTGTTGCGTTTGTTGTTGTTGTCAGTGAGATGATTGTGGGGGCGAGTGTTGTGGGCGGGCCTGTGAAGTCGAGGGTGGGTGCGCCGGGGGGTTCTGTCGGTTTGTCCGTGACACCCGGAGGACCTGGAGGGAAGAAGGGAAGCTCAGTGTGATGCAACGTTTTGACCTGAAGGAGGAAGTGACAGGAAGTGGATCCATAACAGGAAGTGGATTCGTACTCGTGGTGGGGACGTGGTCCTGGGCGGAGGCCCCGAGGGCCAGACCGAGCAGCAGGAGCAGGGGACACGCACCCATTCTGCCCTACAGGGAGGACGACAACAACAACAACAACACCATTAGTGAAAACAACAACAAAACTCATTGAAATCAAAGATACTGAACACATTTTTTAATATAATTCAGATTTTTGGAATTATTTTTTTCTCTAATGCACATGCTCATTTTTGGAAAGGTAATATCCGTACAAATTGAAAATGGAAGTTGTTTTTCAGCCCGTGTGGGATGAAGAACGACGCTCACCTGAAGAAACGAAGTTGGCATCAATCACTCATTCGCCCGGCGACGTCCTAGAGCGGAGACACATCGGTGTTTTTATTAAGCTTTTTATAATATAAAATTTCTCTTTTTGCAAAGATCAGTATGCGGATGAATAATTGAGGCGAGGATTGTTCTGACACACACACACACACACACACACATAGACTTGAACTCGCAGACCCGTGAGGACTAAGGTCCCCACCGGGACACGAGTCCCCATGGGTCTGTGTGCAGTCGGGTCGAAGTCCCCACCGGCATATAAATTCAAGAGCACACACACACAGGAATATGTGGTTCAGGGAGACAGCTAAAATCTTGACGATAATTACAATTATTATATCCAGTTGCCCCGGCTGACTCAGTTTTCTGTGTAATCACGAGGGGGCCGATCCGCTATAATCCCTGGACCTAATCCCGGAGTCCTGACCCTGGAATAATCCGGCTCGTCTGCCTCCGTTTACAGAGACGCTCAAAGGCTGCAGCACGAACACATGCTTTACACCGCGGATTATTGCCTCGGGGAGGGGGGGGGGGGGGGGAGGGGGGGGGGTTAGAGGATAAATTGGGCGCTAAAAGCTCCAATAATGCCATCCGCCAATCCTCTGGTGTGTTTTTAATAAACTGAGCTCATTCACCGCGGTGCTTACAGGCGAGCTTCAGCCTGAAATGGGACACGATGAGCAGGTCGTCCAAAAAAAGACAAACATTCATACATTTAGAGGAAATGGACAATGGAGATGTCTAAAGGATCTGAGAGGAATCATCAAAACTCTACAAAGGCCTTTTTAGAGAGAAATAAGAGCAGGAAGCGATTATGTCATAAAACGGGTTTCTAATTTCTTTACACCTTGTTATCGTCTCTAAATAATTATTACTTTCATTATCCATTAATCTGCCGATTATTTTCACAAATGAAATGTTTACTCTATAAAATTCCTTAAAATTGTGATAAATGTCCAGTGCAGGTTTTTTTTTCTAATGTCTTTTAAAGATAGTTTACAAATAATAAATGACTAATAAAACCAAAAAATAAAAGACAATAATACATTTAATTTATAGAGTGATGTACACATGTTAAAATTACCATATTAAATTTAATTTAACTTCCAGAAGTCTCATGCAGCTGCACGGAGCCACCTGTACCAACACACCTGTACCCACACCTGTACCCACACACCCGTACCCACACACATGTACCCACACACCTGTACCCACACACCCGTACCCACACACCCGTACCCACACACCTGTACCCACACACCCGTACCCACACACCCGTACCCACACACCTGTACCCACACACATGTACCCACACACCCGTAGCCACACACATGTACCCACACACCATACCCACACCTGAACCCACACACCCGTACCCACACCTGAACCCACACCCGTACCCACACACCCGTACCCACACCTGAACCCACACACCCGTACCCACACCCGTACCCACACACCTGTACCCACACACCTGTACCAACACACATGTACCCACACACCCGTACTCACACACCCGTACTCACACACCCGTACCCACACACCTGTACACACACACCCGTACCCACACACCCGTACCCACAGTCTGCTGAGTCATACATCAAAGTGCACGCTGCTTCCGGCCTTACTTGAGGTCAAATAGACGTAACTTCCTCTAATAATTATAATAATTTAATAGCATTTTGTTTTTTGTTGTGTGTCATATCTGTATTGCCTTCACTGTAAACACAAAAAATTAATAAATATAATTTGTAATTATAAAAAAACAAAGAAATGAGATATAATTGTTAATGGTTGTTTAAAAAAAATGTAATATAACCATTTAAAAATTCCATGACTTTTCCAGGTTTTCCATGAACCCTGCGATTAAAAAAAATTAAATTGTTGACGATTCAGATTTTCATATCACATTTCAGCAGATGTGTAAAATGTAGATTGCGCAACGTGTTTCTTAGCAACACGCAGAACTGAACTAACAAAAAATGAAAATGGATGAAATTAAATACAGAAACACATTTAGATATAAATGTAAAGAGGTAGAAATGAACACAAAGATTTTGCATTGGAGGACAAAATGAAATCTGATTAAATAAATAATGGAGAACCGTTGATACTTGGTGACCACGCAGGTCTGCACAGCGGTGAAAGAGCCGGGCTGTTCCCGCCACTTCAGTCCCGCGCTGAAAGAAACACTTATAGGGAGGATATAAAAAAAAAGAAAAGGAAGTCCAATTACATCCCCATGACAACCGAAAAGGCCACGACGCGAGATCAATGGCAGGTAGTCACTTAATATGGAGAGTCTGTGGACTTCACCGCGGACACAAATTAATGAAGAGCTCAAGATGAAGATGAAGATGAAGGGGGGGGGGGATTTTCTTGATGGCCGCCTCCTCCGTTTATCCTGTTGTTTCCCACACACACACACCCCCCCGACCCAGCTGGAAAAACCAACAGTTACAAAGCCCCACACGCCTCGCTGACACCACTCAAGAGTTTTTCGGCGTTCACGCGGAGAAATGTTTCCCAGATAACGCTCGTCTGTCCGTCACATTAATACTGTGCCTCTGTCCTGAGAGGGGAGGGAGGGGGGGAGGCAACAGGAACACTGTGAATGCCTCTCTTCACGGGCGCCTGAAGGAGGCCGAACCCAGGACCGGCCGGGGCGCTCGCTCTGAAAACAGACCACAGATTATACGTCCCCGGTGCCACATCCAACAGCCACAAGCCTCCGGACTTCCCTTTTTCTGGAGGGATGCTGCTTCCCCTGCCGGCCGCTGTGGTTTCTGTTCCCCCCTGGTGAGTTGATGGAAGAAGAAGAAGAAGCAGCAAGAAGAAGAAGGAGCAGGAAGAAGAAGAAGAAGCAGGAGGAAGAAGAAGAAGAAGGGGGAGGAAGAAGGAGCAGGAGAAGGAGAAGAAGAAGAAGCAGGAGGAAGAAGAAGAAGGGGGAGGAAGAAGGAGCAGGAGAAGGAGAAGAAGCAGGAGCAAGAAGAAGAAGAAGAAGAAGAAGACCCCGGGTTGAGTCGGTGTCGCTCCGCATCGTGGGGTTTCCCACGGAGCGTGCCAGGGGCCTCTGGAGCGTTCCCACAGCGGACACGAGAGGATGCGGAGGCGCGACTGAAAGCGGGCATCGAACGCCCGGTGGAGACTCAGAGTGCTTCTCCTGTTGCTTTTTAAATGTTCTTTCAGTCGAAGACGTGTGGAGCTGCTGGTGTTCGCACCACTTTTAACATGGAACAGAAAGAGTTTGTCTATTTTTTAGGGAAATGAAAAGGATAAAAAGTCCTAAAGCAATAATAAAGTGAGAAGAAACTCTTTAAAATGTCACTTAAGTCAAAAATGTAAAAGAACTTAAAAACCAAAAGCACTAAATACAGAAACATGTCCGTGTCCTACGATATAAAACCTCCCTGAAAGATGTAAAAAGCATTTTCGCCGAGTTATTATCCTCTTTATATAGACGCCTTTTATCTCATATACACTCTTCAGATATATTTATATTAAGTCTTTGGCTGTAAAATAAGTATTAAAATACACATTTACTTCTGAAATAGAGTACAAGTCTAAAGTGGCATCGAACCGAGACGCTCACAAAAAAAATTCCCTCAAATCTGAACGTAACGTGCTGAATAAATGTCTTGATGAAAACACTTTGCAGCAGGTGAGCCGACCAGGTGGATGAGGGGCAGAGCCTATTTCCATTTCCCTGCCAGTCTTTCCATCTTTGCTTTGGTCCTTTGAGGTTGTGGAACAACGGGGAACCCCAGTTCAAGGTTCTCCAAACATTCCTTTGTTGCTCCACGTCCATCGCGGTGCATTCAAAGACTACCCGGGCTGAGCGAGGAAGGTTCCTGAAGTTTAAAACCAAGTGCAAATCTAAATATTTAGAGCTCCGGCTTGCCGTCCGACCTGACATGGACCGTGTCCGTGACGCCATTGTGGAAAAAGTGACAATACCCCAACGTGACCGAACGTTATTCTGCTCGTGGAACACGTTTCCCTGAACAGTGGAAGCAGGAACACGACGCCACGCTCCTCCAGTGAAGGTACAGAGCCTGATGTAACCCACGCGTTGAGACGCTTTCATCCACAACGCCAATACTTATAGCGCCGCAGATTGTTCCTGTATTGCGCAAGAAGAAGAAGAAAAGGGTGGAGGCCGACTGACGCATCACAAGTCCCCGAAATCAACCTCCATGATGCTCTGAGTGTAGTCTGGGGCATGATTTAAGACCCAAAGTATAAAATGAAGGCCCACAGTTGGAAACCAAAGAAATACACCTCCCTTCGCCCCACCTGAAGACGAGCCGACGTGTCGGCAGCGCCCTGAAACACGTGGAACGGGCCGGTGGGGTCCAGAGATCCCACGAGAGGCGATTTCAAGCTACACTTTATTCTTATTTTTAGAAGAAGAAGAAGAAAAAAGAAGAAGCAGGAAGAAGGAGCAGGAAGAAGAAGAAGAAGAAGAAGCAGGAAGAAGAAGAAGAAGAAGAAGAAGAAGGAGCAGGAAGAAGAAGAAGGAAGAAGAAGGGCCGCCGAGCATCACTCCAAAACCCTTTCAGGATCCCAAGACAGAAATAACTCCCGTTTTCTTTAAATAGGTGAAGAAGATATGAAGAGGAAGCCATTTTTGTTCTACTTTTTTTTTTTTTTTTACACAATACGACTTTCCTGGGGGCTGCAGAGACGACCAGGAGACGGTTGGACGCCACATTGGACGGGTAACGTGTCCGGGGGCCTCATAAAAACAGAGGTGGGGAGTGTGAAAGGACGGGGCCGCAGCCTCTGTAAAGCGGCGTGGAGGCCGCGGTGGATGTGTGACGAGTCGAGCTCCAGACGTAGCAACGGCTTTCATCAGATATGTCAAGCCCCGCCTCCTCTGGGCCCCGGAGGATGCTTCCCCTCGTCAAGCATTCAAACGTGTTGACCTTTGACCTCAGTCCCACTGCCACCCTTTCCCAATGTCCGTGCCGAGCCGCGACAGCAACGAGCCGCCTCCTGCGGAGCGCCGCGGAAACCACAACTATTAACAGTGCGGTGTGAAAGTTTAGTTATGCACATTAGAAGAAAAATAACATGTCGGTTACACCCAACAGCCAGAAAGAGGAGGAGGAAAACTAATCATTACGCCCACAGGAAGAAAAAAGAAAAGGAAACTTTGGGAGAGGTCGTGAAGGGGAATGCACACTTCAGGGACTCCGTGTCAAGAGTGCAGAAGAGAAGCAGAGAGACAAAGCAGTCCGCTGTGGGTTGACAGAGCACAGCCTAATGTTGTTCAGTCGCATCCTCCATTGACTCCTAAAAAGAATATGCTTTAAGCCTCCTTAAAGAACCGGAACGACAAATCCCTCCCTGCCTCGCGAGCTACTTGTGAAACGTCCACGCGCGCGCTGCGCGAGGTCGGACAACGACGTTAAAACACACACAGCTCCTCGCGCGAGGTTTTTAAAGTATACCCAGGTATCGTGAGGAGGAAGAGGAGGCGGAGGAAGAGGAGGAGGAGGGGGGGGCAACGTGCTTGTTTTGTGGGTGACACAATGTAGCCGCGAGAGGAGGAAACACGCCGCGAGACCGCGACATTGTAGCGAGTGGGTATCCGGGCATTGCGCAACAAAAACAAGAACACTCACCACAACTCCTGTAGCGCCCAGAGGAAGCCTGAGGGGGGAGGGGGGGGGGGGAGGAATCAAAGCCAAGTAGGAATTCCTCCTCTCTCTTTTTTTCTTCTCTTCCACGTTTTTTTCTTCTTCCAGCCCCCGTGCCCCTCGCTGTCTCCACGAGCCCAGGAACGGAGCGTCTGAGCGGGGCGGGAGGGGAGGGAGAGGGAGGGGGAACCCGGGTGATAGCGGGAGGAGGGAAGCACGATCCGGGACACACAGCCAACACTTCGCAGTTAAATTAATCTGCGAAATCCAGACGAGGAAGGCACCTCGCACCTCCCACCCCCCCGAAAATAAATCCTCGATTCGCCCGAAACGTATCGACCCTCCGGGGTTCACTTTCCGAGCCTCCCTGGATGTTAAATCCCTCGGTTTGGTCCGCTTGTATCCGGGCGCGTCGGCCGACTATTCTAGTCCGCCATGTTGTGTGTCTGTCTGCATCGGAAGAATGGGAAGCGAGCAGCGAATTCCCAGGCCGGGGCCTCGGCTCTTCTCGGCTCGGGCTCTCCGCAGCCCGCAGCGACCCCTGCTGGTCGAGCGGGAGATGACACCCTGTGAAGGGCTAGACCCGCAGACTGAAGCTGGGGAACTCCAAGGGGTCCACCAAGGGCCTGACTGAAAGATTAATAAATAAATGAATACAAAATAAAGATATATATCAATATATGGTAGATTTAATATATATATAAATCAACCTGCCTGCAGATGACAAGTTCATTTGGACATATTTACATTGGTGTCGATGTGAATCAATTTGAAGAAAAATAAGAAAATAAGTGTGTTAAATGCTTTGAAGGTAGTTTGGTCTATAAATGATGGTTTTAATAGTAAAGTTTTACGACCATGTTAGTCAGCGGTGAATGTTTATATCTTAAGTTTTTTAAATTAAGTTACCCGACTATCTTGGTGTCTAAGCGGGTGGAAGAACCAAACGAGCACCGTGAATTGGGTTTGGGGAACTTAATCTTACATTTATCTGAACAATTTCATTTATTCAGCCGTTATGAAAGTTTATTAGTTAGAATAGAACCGTGTGTCTGGCTTCAGTCTCTTCCTGTTCATGGTTCTGAGGACCCAGCTGGTCTTTATAGATCCTGCAGTCCACCTGGCGCACACGTGTGTGTGTGGAGACGTAAAGGCTCTGCTTCAGAACATCTTTTAACACGCCATCAGTCTTCTATTAACATTCACACAAGGATTTCACACACACAAGATGTCATATATATCATTTATTATTCATATATATTTATCAGGAACAGAGACGCAATGAAGCTACAGCTTTGAAGTTAATAAATAATAAGAAAAGTATACATCCACCATGTTTTTGAGCGCTGGTTTAAAAACAAGAAGAAATTACAAGATGTTGCCAGAGAACAGGCTAAGAATGTGTGACGTGAACCAGTCACGTTCTGTACTGGTTCTGCATGAGAACATGTTCTGTTCTGGTTGTGAGACGTAGCCTCAGATGTGGGGTCAGGTCAGAGGTCGTGGATATTACAGCTGCACATGTCACGTCATTTCAAACTGGAAGATGTTGCCGGAATATACTTTGTGTGTACAATCAGTCAACAGGAAGTACAAACATGGAAAAAAAAGTGTGTTTGTGTGTGCGTGCGTCTGAGCGGCCGACAGATTTGTAAATATAATTTAGACGGCCAGGTTGGCGATGACGGCGCGGGTGAACTCGTCACAGGAGGCGTAGCCGCCCATGTCTCCGGTGCGCACCTGTTGAAAACAAGAGCACAGTTTGGTACTATGTGCACAGCTGTGGCAACACGCGTGTGTGTGTGTGTGTGTGTGTATACACACACACACACACAGCGTGTTAGAGAGCCTCTAAACATATATACACTCAGAGGACACAAACAGTGTGACTTTAAGACATCGTTTTCTAAGAAATGTTCTTTAATTTCAATCTCTTTTTGTTTGTGTCGTCATGGGGGCGACGCAGCGGGACACTGACCTTGCCCTGCTTGATGACCTTCTTGACCGCATCCGACACCATTTGGGAGTGATACTCCAGGCTGCAACACAACACAGGGCTCATGCACATGTGGACCGATGGGTTTACAGGACGGTAAAACAAATTTACATGACCAAAATGTTTTGAAATCTCAGTGCAGATATGAAAAAGTGAGAATTTTGTATTTAAACTAAAAATTAGAATTTCAAGGCATACAGTATATAACTTTAAATGACACAAATGAATGAGAGACAATAGTTTAGATTAAAAGAATAAACATGTACCGTATTTTTTGCACTATAGGGCGCACTTAAAAGCCTTTAATTTTCTCAAAAAACAACAATGCGCCTTATAATCCGAAGCGCCGTATATATGGATTAATTCTGGTTTTGTTTACTGACCTCCAAGCGATTTTGTGTGGTACAAGGCGCTCACGGCGCTAAGTCAAAATGTTTTAGTACGACTTTGGTAAACTACAAAGCCGCACCGCTTGCAGCATTACGGCTACCGTAGCCAGGAGCGTCGCGGAGTAATACATACTGTGCTTCACCATAATATTACAGTGTGTGTATAAGGATCCCAAAATGGCACCTGTCAAAAGACACGCTTACGACGCGGACTTCAAACTCAAGGCTATCAGTCACGCAGTAGAACATGGGAATAGAGCAGCTGCGAGAGAATTCAACATCAATGAATCAATGGTACGGAAGTGGAGGAAGCAAGAAGATGACCTGCGCCAAGTAAAGAAGACCACACAGAGTTTCCGCGGGAACAAAGCGAGATGGCCACAGTTAGAGGACAAAATTGAACAGTGGGTTATTGAACAGAGAGCAGCAGGTAGAAGAGTCTCTACAGTCTCTATTCGACTGAAGGCAACAGCGTTAGCACGGGACATGAATATCAATGACTTTCGAGGCAGTCCTGCTTGGTGCTTTCGTTTTATGAAAAGACGTAATCTCTCTATCCGCACACGAACTACCGTCTCGCAGCAACTGCCAAAAGATTACGAAGAAAAGTTGGTCATTTTCCGCGCATACTGCAAAAACAAGATCACTGATAAGAAGATCCAGCCAGAGCACATCACCAACATGGACGAGTTTCCCCTCACCTTTGATATCCCCGTGAACCGCACTGTGGAGAAAACAGGGACCAGAACGGTGTCTATACGCACCACAGGGAACGAGAAGTCATCCTTCACTGTAGTTCTCAGTTGCCAGGCTGATGGCCAGAAACTTCCACCCATGGTCATTTTCAAGAGAAAGACTTTGCCAAAAGAAACGTTTCCAGCCGGCGTCATCATCAAAGCTAACCCAAAGGGCTGGATGGACGAGGAAAAGATGATTGAGTGGCTGAGAGAAATTTACGTCAGGAGACCGGCTGGCTTTTTTCACAAATCTCTGTCCCTATTGATCTGCGACTCCATGCGCCCATCTCACCGATGCTGTCAAAAACCAAGTGAAGCAAACTAATTCGGAGCTTGCCATCATTCCAGGTGGATTAACTAAAGAACTCCAGCCGCTAGATATTGGTGTCAACAGGGCGTTCAAAGTTAAACTGCGAGCTGCGTGGGAGCAGTGGATGACAGAAGGCGAACACACATTCACCAAGACAGGGAGACAGCGCCGGGCGACTTACGCCACTATATGCCAATGGATCGTGGATGCCTGGGCTAAGGTATCAGTCTCAACTGTGGTCCGAGCTTTCACAAAGGCCGGAATCATCACTGAACTGCCAGCTAACAGCAACGACACTGACTCGGATAATGACGAGGGGAATTCGGGCATGTTGGATGCCGTAATCGCCCAACTGTTAAACTCGGACACTGAAGATGAAGAATTTGAAGGATTTGTGGACGAGGAATAAACTGAAAAAGTGAGTGTATTGTGTTGTATTTTACGTGTTACAACTGAATAAGGTTGGTAGTTATTGTGAATACGCTCATTAACGTTTGAATAATGTTGAGAATTATTGTGAACGCGTTGAATAAAGTTTGATCGACTGACTTATCTGACTTTTTTTTCCCGCTTAATGCGCCTTATAGTCCGGTGCGCTTTATATATGAAAAAAGATCGAAAATAGACCATTCATTGACAGTGCGCCTTATAATCTAGTGCGCCCTATAGTGCAAAAAATACGGTATGTCTTTTCAGTTAAGGTGCGTTCACTTGTGCGAGTATGAAAGAGCGTATACCGGCTTTATATTTAGAGCGTCTTTCCTTTAAAAGCATATTAATTATTTAAAACTCAGCGTATGTATATACACATATGAATATATTCATATATATGTACACACACATGTATATATATATATGAATATATACACATATATATGAATATATACATACACACGTATATAGATATAAAAACACATTTCCAGGACATTTCCAAAACTTTGGGGATTTTTTTTTCTCAAATTCCAGGACTTTTCCAGGTTTTCCATGACCTTATGAACCCTGAATACAGTGACACACGTCAACATTCAGACAAAACGTTCACTGAAGGCCGTTCTCTCCACCATTGGACGAGGAGGCGCGGTGAGAAACGGGGTGAACTTCTCCCGATCCAAAAACCAAGAGGACGACTCACTTGAGGTGCCGCAGCATGTTGGCGCCGCTGAGCAGCATGGCCGTGGGGTTGGCGATGTTCCGGCCTACGGCTTGAGCAAAGGGGTGGCGCGCCCCCTGGAAAGGGAAGAAAACACAAAGAGAGAGACCAGGAATGAAACACGACACTAGCGGAAAACAGTCCTCGCTCTTTTCTGAAAACTCCAGAGGAATCGGAGGAAAACCAAGACGTCCTAAATGACTGCTGTAGTTGCTGACCGGCCCTTACTTCTCCCTCTCTTCCATTTTTACACACAACATCCAGTAATCCCCCTTTTTTTATTTTATTTATGTTTGTGCATAGTGTTTATTCATTCACCCATGTCATCTTTAGCCATTTCCTCATGTGTTTGTCATACTGTATTGTATCTGTGCTGCCGCCTCTTGGCCAGCTCATCATTGTAAAAGGAGAATTGCTTCTCAATTGATTTTACCTGGTTAAATAAAAAGGTCATAAATACCCCGAGAACAACAAAAACGACCAGCCGGTCGGTGGAAACTCACGGTCTCGAACACGGCGTAATCGGCGCTGTAGCTTTCCCCGGGAACGACTCCGGCTCCTCCCACCAGGCCGGCCGCCAGGTTATCGATGATGTTCCCGTACAGGTTGGGCATCACCAGCACGTCGAACTGGTACGGGTTCTGGACCAGCTGCGGGGAGAGCGGCGCGCACGGTGAGAAGGAAACGCGGCGCTTCCATCGTTAAATCGATGGAGCGACCGACCTGCGAGGTACCTGCATGCAGCAGTTATCGATGATTATGTTCTCGTATTTGATTTTGGGGTACAGTTGCGCCACCTCGGCACAGCTCTGCAGGAACAAGCCGTCGGCCAATTTCCTGCAACGAGACAGGAGATGTCACTGCAATGCAAATGGCCGCCACACCCGTTAGGAATATAAGATAGGAACATGAGTATTACTCCCTGTAGCCTCACATGATGTTGGCCTTGTGCACGGCGGTGACCTTGCTCCGCCCCTTCTTGGTGGCGTAGTCGAAGGCGAACTTGGCGATGCGCCGTGACTTCACCCTGGTGATGATCTTCAAACACTCGATCACACCCGGCACGCTCTGCACGGAGGAAGAGGGTCGCTCACATTAAACAGCCGTGTGAACATAGCTGTGACCGACAACGATTAAAACACACGTCTCAATCTACGGCGGCACACGGCTCAGTTTTCATGAATGGAGCTCTCGACGCCTCAAAGGCTCATATTTGAACCGGAAACCGTCTTTTTAGAGCTTGAAGTCGACCCGTGAGGACGAGCTGAATGAACTGCGTCTACAGGACGGCGAAAGAAAGAACACAAGTAGTTCAAAAGAAAACCTAAATTAAAGACACACACACACATTGGACTCGTTCACCCTCTCTATTCATCTTTGTTTTGATGCCCTGTTTCATGAGAGCCAAATCTCTGCTAGCTGAAGGGAACGGTCCCTCTTCAAAGGAACAACTCGTCCCTCTTCATGTGGGTTTTAAAGCCTGCTGCTCGTCCTCCGGCGACGGCGAGCAGCAGCAGCGTTTACCTCGTGTTCCAGGGCGCTGTACTCGCCCTCGGTCTGCTCGCGGATGATGACCAGGTCCAGATTGTTGTGGCGAGTGCTGTAGCCCGGCAGGCTGTTCACATGGACCACATTAGCAAACAGGTCCAGTTTACGCCTGGGGAATGGGTAGGGAAACGGTCATTATTATTATTATTACTACCAGAAAACAAACACTAAACACATGAAAATGCTCAACTGTTTCCTGCTTTTACCTCAGTCTCATCTCATAGGAGGCCAGCTCTCCTTTGAATTCCATGGGTGTGTGAATCTTTCCTGGATAACAAACATGAACGTACATGTAAGGTTAATCGCCGTCTTCTAAATAACTTATGTTGTTATTAAATGGAGGGTAAACAATAACAAGTAAAGCCACCTTTCATGGCCACTTTGTTGGCCTTCATTGAGGTCAACACCTCTTCCAGCTTCTCCTCACTGGCCATGTGCTGCACCTCACTCAGGTGAAACTCCTCAAATTCCACCGGGACGTCTGCTGCCTGGAGACAAGACAACAACAACAAAAACAGCCATCAGAATAAAACATTCTTAAAAGATAATGCCATCAGCATAAATAGATGCGGAATAATTTTAGAAAGACTGGGTCATAAACTAAATAAATAAAAGATGGTGAAGAGAAAAAAAAAAGACGATTTCAGAATCAGCTTTATTGATCTTCTCTCGTTTATTCCCTCTACACGTTGCCACGGTTCCCCATTGGAGCAGCGACGATGGCCATCGGGACGTACCCTGAACACGTCCTTGACGGCGGTCATCAGCTCGGGTCCCACGCCGTCCCCCGGCACCATCGTGACCTTGAAGATGGCATCGGCGCGCGCCGGTGGGGCTTCCGAGCCACGGAGGCCAGCGGATACGCTCAGAGGTCGAGAGGTCAGCTGCTGCCACCGGCGGCCACTCAGGCCCTGGGAGGGGGGGGGGGGGATAGAGTTACAACAAGTACAGAATGTTTCTGAAAGTCGAGGAACTTGTTCTCTACTCTTCTTGTCTTGTTATGTCCATTGCCTTTATGGCACAGTCTCTTTATTTCTGTATGTTTATTTGTATTGTTGTCCTGCCCCTTGCACTTTTTAAACTCTTGTTTTGAAAAACTGCTATATAAATATAGTTATTATTATTTTTTTAGATGATGTTTGCATCAATGTGAGACATGAGCTGGGTTAGCCCGTTTAAAGGGAGGCAGAGATGAGTGTGGCTCTGTTGACATGTTTCAAAGGATTATCGGCCTGCGACAAGCATTACATTCAATAAACAGTTCACTTCAGTTTAACTCCAGTCTCCTGCTTGTCTTCTGGACTCTCAGAAATTAAAGAAGTGCATTCTAGATTACTGATGACAGGCGGATCTAGTCCAGGGTTATCCGGGTGTTACCTAGGTTAGCTCCGTTAGCTTCTTTAGCTCAAATAACCCAGAACACAACGCGGACACCGAATTATTTCAGCAGCATCCATGACGACCGAGATTTTGTTACTCGTCGACTAGCTGACAAAAACTAGATGGACCCACAAAAAGCACAGTTTAAAAATCAGATTCCGGCTGCTCAAATCTCGCGGTTCCTAACAACATACGAATGACACGAAGCGGTCCGACTTTTCCTGTCACAGTTTAGAGTTTAAAGAGTAAACTGCCACTCGAGTTTAACTAATACAACTTCCCGTCCTACCCTCGTGTTAAAATAAGCCCGTAAACATCGTCTCCGCACTCACCTTGAGCAATGTTACCAAGCTTCCTCTCAGAGTGGCCGCCATCGTTTCAGGCGTGCAGCTTCTTCTTCTACTTCTTGGTTGAGCAATAGCAGCGCGTTCGCTCCGGAGCCACAGCGCCCCCACGTGGCCAGGAAAGGGTACTGTCCCGCTACAGAACACTTCTGCTGAGACGTATGTCAACATAAAGACGTCGTGTCACATTACCCGTATGAGACATGGAGTCTATTATTTAGTAACACAGAGGAAACAGCTGTGAGACAAGAGAGGAGCTTCGACATGTTTCATTGCATACAATGAGCATTTCCTACAGTGTTCTGTAGGAATGGCGCGGCTGTTGCGTCCTCAGCCCCCTACTGTACTCCCTGTACACACATGACTGTGTGGCCAGGTTCAGCTCCAACACCATCATCAAGTTTGCGGATGACACAGTGGTGGTGGGCCTGATCTCCGACAACGACGAGAAGGCCTACCTGGAGGAAGTTGCTGATCTGTCACTCTGGTGCCAGGACAACAGCCTCATCATGAATGTCACCAAAACTAAGGAGCTGATTGTGGACTTTAGGAGGGTACAACAACAGAGGACGTACTCACCACTGGGGATTAACGGGACTACTGTGGAGAGGGTGAGCGGGTATAAATACCTGGGAGTCCACATCACCGAGGATCTGACATGGTCAACAAACACAGACACTCTGGTGAGAAAGGCAAGGCAGCGCCTCTACCACCTCAGGCAGCTGAGGAAATTTAAAGTTTCCCAGAGGATCCTTCAGTCCTTCTACTCTGGAGCTGTAGAGGACGTCCTGACAGGAAGCATCACAGCCTGGTTTGGCAACTGCTCCGCTCAGGACAGGAAGGCTCTGCAGAGAGTAGTGCGTTCGGCTGAACGCACTATTGGAACTACACTCCCCACCCTGCAGGACTTGTACACCAGGAGGTGCAGAACCAGAGCCGGCAGGATCATGAAGGATCCTCACCACCCCAACAACAGACTGTTTCAGCTGCTGCGGTCAGGCAGGCGCCTCCGTAGTCACGCTGCAAGAACAGAGAGACTGAGACGGAGTTTCTTTCCTCAGGCCATCAGGACTGTGAACTCCGACCTCACCAGGACCCCCACATAGACCCACACAACTGCCCCTCTTAGGCACACACACACACACACACACACACACACACACACACACACACTTACTGTAAATATTGTGTTGTTTTTTATTGTAAATAGTGTGTACTTGTTGCCCTTGCACATTCCTGCTGAGCATTGCCACTTTCATTTCACTGCACACCCTGTGTGTGTATGTGACAAATAAAACATCTTGAATCTTGAATCTTGAACTGCCTTTCTTTCTTCCTTCCTTCCTTTCTTTCTTTCTTTCTTTCTCAAACTTGTCTTAAAAAAAATACGCACACGATTCACAATGTAGGACCTTCCTGTCCTGTGCCAGTGCAATTGACAATAAATAAATAAATAAATATTACACATGTGAGGTAGAAATTACTAGGCCTACTAATAACATACACGCGTACACACACACACACACACAATCTATATTATGATAGATCTGCACATTTAATCTGAAGATGGGATGGCATAGAAAGAAAATAGGCGACAGAAATATATGGTAAAAAATAAGGTGATGCATTTTGAGAGGTGTACAAAATAAAAACAGGGGAACTAATACATCTATTGTTCACTTAATGTTGCCTGCCATCGGACCCCTGGAACCTGCTTACAGGTATGTATTGTGTCAGAGCTGTTGTTGAGCTGAGCTCATGGGGGCATGTGTCCATTTTTAACAGCTGATGCTGCTCATTTCCCCACTCTAAATGCTGATAATATCGTCTTTAAAGTGTTGTATTGTTGTAACACTATTGGCTGCTGCCACTCATGGCCCCACCCTCTGAAATGGGTCCATCCTAAATAGGTCAAGGGGGGGGGGGGGGGGGGTTCCCGTCCCATTCCAGGTGAGTGATGCTCTCTGCTGACACGCAGGGTGACATCAGCTTGTAAATGCACCGCTGTGAGTGGGCTGACACAAATACTCTTCATTTACCTTGTTAGGTAATTTCATTTGGATATTCATGCTCGCAAATGTTTTTTGGGGAAAAGTGGGCCACATTTATTGTGTAAAATTCGCCCTGCGCTAGACCTCTCAGGTAAAGCCCTCCTTATTTGTTTATCTATCTATCTATCTGTCTGTCTGTCTATTTTTGTACGTGTATGAATATTCAGATATATTTATTAATTTCTCAAAACAATTACTTTGTCTCGTTTGGTTTTTAACTCCCTCTCACAGGAGTACAAAAGAAACCAGAATCAGATAACGTTGTCTTCTTTTCGTAAATAATCACTCGGACTTAACTAATTCTCAAAATAGTTCACGACTCATCAATATAATAGATGAATTGTCGCAGCCCCCTTAACTGGGCGGTAATTGCCTTGCAACCTGAAAGACCGCACTGAGGGCCACAGACGCCCTGTGACTTCGCGCGCGGCTCGTGGCTGAGTTTACTATATATGGGCAAAGCCAGGCAGAAGATCCCTGCGCCCGCTTCCGTGTTTGTGTGATCAGGGAGTGCGCAGCCGGGGGAAAGCTTCGCCGTTTCATTCATTTGTTGGCAGTGACGTGAAGCAAAAGTGACCAGCAAGGAAGATGTCTCACGAACTGAGTAAGTCTCGTTTATTTTTTTATGGCGACGGCGGAGAGGAGCATAAAAAAAAAAAAGCTCCGGAACTCTTAAAACATGTAAACGGACATTCTTCCGCAGATAGAGCCCAGTCGGCCAGGTAGCTAGCCCGCGGAGAGCTAGCCTCGCCCCGTAGCCGTTGACACGTAAAACAAGACGGAATACGATTTATTATTTGTTTTAATCCACATTTACATTTTCATCCGTGTCCGACAACGAGGGTTGCACAAAAGTTACATATCCACGGCGGAGGGGTCGGTTGGAGGAGGCGTGAGCCGGCCGAGCTAACGTCAGTCAGGAAGTAGTTCTTGGTGTGTTGTGACATGTCCAGACGAGACTGGCGGAGGAGTGCGCGAGGAAGGTGGCGCGAGGGAAGCGGCGCGAGGCGGGCAGTTGGGCTGTCCTCTTACGTTTTTTTTAACAATTTTCTTGATAATAAATCAAATGTTAAAGTCAATGCGGAAACACCTTTTAAAAAATGCAGATTTAAAGGACTGCTCCCAGGCTTTGTGGTGGTGAATATACAGGAATGTGCATCCAAAGACACTAAAATAGAGATGTAAATACATTTATTTATATGTTTTTATAGGCATGTATATGCAACGCCACTAAAATAGTGATATAAATGCATTTATTTATGTTTTTACAGGAATGTACATCCAAAGCCACTAAAATAGAGATATAAATACATTTATTTATATGTTTTTATAGGAATGTATATGCAAATTCACGAAAATAGTGATGTAAATACATTTATTTATAAGTTTTTATAGCAATGTATATGCGTATTCACGAAAATAGTGATATAAATGCATTTATTTATGTTTTTACAGGAATGTACATCCAAAGCCACTAAAATAGAGATGTAAATACATTTATTTATATGTTTTTATAGGAATGTATATGCAAATTCACGAAAATAGTGATGTAAATACATTTATTTATAAGTTTTTATAGGAATGTATATGCAACGCTACTAAAATAATAAGTGATGGTGTAAATAAATGTATTTATATGTTTTTACAGGAATGTATATACAACGCCACAAAAATAATTAGATGATGGATGATTTATGATTTATTACCTTCGCATTGAAAATGCCGGAAGGTTATGTTTTGATCGCCATTTATTTATTTGTATGCGTGTTATTCGCAAATCTCAAAGTATTGAACCGAATCACATGAAATTTGGTGGGATGATTGTTTATTATCCGGGGACCAGTTGATTAGATTTTGGGATCGATCGGGTCAAAGGTCAAAGGTCATGAACAGGTCAAAATCTTTTGCAGAACTCAAAAAGTATTGAACCGAATCGCATGAAATTTGGTGGGATCATTGTTTATAATCCGGGGACCAGTTGATTAGATTTTGGGATCGATCGGGTCAAAGGTCATGAACAGGTCAAAATCTTTCGCAGAACTCAAAAAGTATTGAACCGAATCGCATGACATTTGGTGGGATGATTGTTTATTATCCGGGGACCAGTTGACTAGATTTTGGGATCGATCGGGTCAAAGGTCATGAACAGGTCAAAATGTTCTTGAATCGCCTGAAATTTGGTGGGATGATTGGTTATTATCCGGGGACCATTTGATTAGATTTTGTGATCAATCGGGTCAAAGGTCAAGGTCATGGAAAGGTCAAACTCTTTTTTTTACCATAGCACGATACATTTTTGTCCAATTGGCATGCAACTAATGCCATAATGTTCATAATTCAATGCCCAATCTTGTGATATGCGACGGTATGCGCTCTACCGAGTGCCCATTCTAGTTTATTTATATGTTTTTGGGTTGGAATGGAAGAACCCGGACAATAACGTTACACAACTACAAAATATAACAACACCAACCACCCAGCCTCATAATCTTGGAAACCTCTCTCATGCATTTTGTGATGCGGCATCAATAAGATGAGGCGGAGTATCAGGAAGTACATTTAAAAATCAAATACTTTTTTAACATAAGATGACAAATATGCACTTCAACAATGCCCCCCCCCCCCCTCCGACCCCGCCATTTGTCATTCTCACATCTTTTTATTATCCTTTCGTTGAAAAATCAAAATCGAATGCACACGTCTCCGTGAGCTCAGCATAACGCCTCAGAGTCGTTGAAGAAGAGCTAAATTAAAAACGATGCCGATTACTCTGCACACTCGGATCCTATTTGGAGGCGAGATATGCGGCTCCGTCATCTCCCGTAGCCCTGGATGTTCAATGCAACGTCATCCATTTGTTTAATATAAGCCGAATGCTTTATATAATCTGACTGCTTTCTTCTTTTTCTCATTTTTAGAGCATGTATTCGCCAGCCTCCCACAGATGGAGAGGGGAGTTGCGAAAGTGATTGGCGGCGATCCCAAAGGAAACACCTTCCTCTATACCAACGGGAAGTGTGTCATCATCAGGAACATTGAAGTAATGTTTATCTTTTTTTTGTATTTGTGCCTATCTGAGTCGTCTCGATGGCGTTTTACTCCCAACTATATCTCGTTTTCCTCCACAAGAATGTTACGACTTCGTCGGCTGATGGTGACCCAACGTCATACCTGCCGCTTCATTTGACACCTGCATTCCCCCAGCCATGCCTTCGTCATAATATATTGAGTATATGCATAATGGCACGGTCAAATGGTGACGTCTAGGTGCAAGATGACATCATCAAACTGTGGCTGTCGGCTACATTTTAAGATTTTCAGCTGGCATTCAGTTACTCTAAATAATCAGGAAGGAAATGTATGAAACATTCTCTAGTGACGACGCTTTTTTAAAAATCCAAAAATTCATAAACACTAGTGGATTTAAAAGTGAACGAGCTCTTTATCAGTTGCTCAACGCCCAAAGTAGAGCAGATAAATTATCACTGCTGATGTCTCACAATTCCTGCTTCACAGAACCCGTCCATCGCCGACATCTACACCGAACACGCCCACACGGCGACCGTCGCCAAGTACGCCCCGAGCGGATACTACATCGCATCTGGAGGTAAACGACCACGACTAATGTGTCTGCGTGGCGCCAGAGGAACGTACGTAACGTCGCTAAAACTATTATTTTATGTCCTTTAAAAAAAATTATAGATGCATCAGGAAAGATCCGCATCTGGGACACCACCCAGAAAGAGCACATCCTCAAGTACGAGTACACGCCCATTTCAGGCAAGGTCAAGGACATCGCCTGGACCGAGGACAGCAAGAGGATGGCTGTCGTTGGGGAGGGACGAGAGAAGTGAGAACACTAATAATGAAGTCCATTGTTTGCTTTTAGATGTTTTTTATTCATGCCGGTTTGATATCAACAGTTATAGTGGTTTTCTTTCTTTCTTGTGATTTTGTATTGCTATTATCAGGGTTCGTACGGTCATGGAAAACCTGGAGAAGTCATTGAATTTTAAAATGGTCATTTCCAGGCCTGGTAAAGTCATGGAAAAAATTTAAATCATAAATTTTGGAAAAGTCATGGAAATGTGTTATCACATGTTCATTTATGGCGAGTTTGAAAGAATTAATATGGTTTTTTTTAAAGAAAGACGCTCAAAATATAAGCCGGCGTACGCTCTCGATACGCAGCATTTTCAAAAATGTTCATGTTTATACCGAGATTTCAGTTTGGTCGTGGACATCTGGTTAAAAGTCCTGGAAAAGTCCTAGAAATCCACTGGTCAACTCAAAATGTGTACGAACCCTGTATTCAGTACAGACACCTTTTAAACCTGACTCGCACAACATGTGAGGCCATCAACACAATGATATATCATTTAAAAGTAAATAAATTGGTATTTTAGTCCATCAGCATGATGCAATATTCTGCATATGCTCTTGTTTTTATGTCTTCCTGGGGAAACTTGTAAAAAAAGTCCCTCAACGACGTCCCGCTTGTGGTTCTCCTCTTGAGGTTCGGCTCCGTGTTCCTGTGGGACACCGGCGCCTCGGTCGGGGACCTCCACGGCCACTGCAAGGCCATCAACAGCGTGGACATCAAGCAGTCGCGCCCGTACCGCCTCGCCCTCGGCAGCGACGACACCTGCGGATCGTTCTTCAAGGGGCCGCCCTTCAAGTTCGAGTTCACTCTCCGGGTGAGTTGCAGAGGGGGAAAGACTCTCCCCTCACGGGAATGTGTGTTTCGGGAAAGCAATTGGTGCCAAGATGGTTGATCCGACAGGCCAGATGCCGCCTTCTGCTCCAGTTGATACGAAACATCCTCCAACCGACTTCATGGCCGCAGGCGAGGGAATCCCTCTGACTCGGAACCAGCGCTCTTATTTTGAAGGGCCATCTCCCCGGTTCTTGTGTTTCCATGTTATATAACCCACTTCCCCTCTTACTTCTTGGATAATGTGAGCCACATTCTTGAAGCGGATCTTCCGTCCAGAAGCACTTCTCGCTTTATTATTAAAAATCCTATATTTTGAAAATCTTTTTTTTAATGTAGCCTTAAAATTAGACGTGTCTAAAGTAAAGGACTATTACAATATTTGTCAACAAGATGACGGCAAATGATAAATATATTTATTCGTGCCTTAAATACTATGACGGTGGATTGAAATAAAATGAAAATATGGCTTCTTTATTAATGTGTATATTAATGTCAACTCTCTCCCTCCCCCCCCCCCCCCCGCTGACCGCTAAAGGACCACAACCAGTTTGTCAACTGTGTTCGTTTCTCTCCAGATGGAAAGTTTTTTGTTACAGCTGGAGCTGATGGCCAGGTGAGTGATCACATGACCCTATAAAGGGTCTACAAGTTAAGATTGCGAAACTATCCCTATGATATCTACAGAATTATAACTCTCAAACGGTCGTCCTAGAGACTGTTTCTTTTCTCCACGCCTAATGAGCCTCATGTCCACAGATCTTCCTCTACGAGGGAAGCGATGGAAAGCTCGTTTCCTCACTGGGTGGAGAGAAGGCCCACAACGGAGGCGTCTATGCTGTGAGTAGCTGCTTTTATTATTATTTTAAAGTAAAACAGGGTTCGTACGGTCATGGAATTTTAAAATGGTCATTTCCAGGCCTGGAAAAAACTTAAATCACAAAAGGTTTTGTTGAAGAATGGAAATGTGTTATCACATGTTCATTTACGCCGAGTTTGAATTAATTAAAATAATGTTTTTAAAGAAAGACGCTCAAAATATAAGCTGTGAACGCACCGTAACTGGAAAGTTCGCTGGTCATTTGTTTAATTTAAGGTATACTGTATGCTTTGGAATTCACAGTTTAAATACTAAATGTTTTCACTGTTTCATGTATAAACCGAGATTTCAGTTTGGTTATGGAAATTTGGTTTAAAGTCCTGGAAATCCATAAAATATAAGCCGGCATACGCTCTCAACACACACAAATCTACAGTTTTCATGTTTATACCGAGATTTCAGTTTGGTTATGGACATTTGGTTTAAAGTCCTGGTCAAACTGTAAGAACCCTGCATGCTTTTCATACACTGAGGACATGCGTTCCCTTTTTTTTTTTTTCCTTCTTAAAAGTGTTTTGAAAGCGTTATTATTTTTTGTATCTTCTAAATCTATCTCCCCGCCCCTTTTTTTTTAACCTCCTCCAGGTCAGCTGGAGCCCCGACAGCTCCCAGCTGATGTCCGCCTCGGGGGACAAGACGGTGAAGCTGTGGGACGTCGGCGCCGGCACAGCCGTCACCACCTTCAACCTGGGCGCCGACGTGTCGGACCAGCAGCTGGGCTGCCTGTGGCAGAACGACCACCTCCTCAGCATCTCCCTGTCGGGCTACATCAACTACCTGGACAAGAACAGCCCCGACCGGCCCATCCGCACCATCAAGGTCAGGCCCGGAGGTCGTCGGTGCGTCCGAGCTTCTGTTGGGAGACGGTCGATGTTCTCATGGGCGCTAAACTCCTCCAACAGGGCCACAGCAAGTCCATCCAGTGCCTGACGGTTCACAGGAAGGACGGGCGGCCACACATCTACTCGGGGAGCCACGACGGACACATCAATATCCTTCCGCTGAGGAACCGGGTCTTTCTGTACCGCACGAAGTTCACGGTCTGGCGCTAAGAGACGCCCCGGCAACCGTCGAGGGATCTCCTCCTCGCAAATGTTCGGTGTCCGATCGTCGGCGCTCAACTCGAGGGTTCTTTAGCAGGAATTGAAGCCCACATTAAGTCTGGGAGACGGTGTGTTTTCATTGACTTTTTTTTATTTGTAAGACTTAGCAGATTTTCTAAAGATGTTTACAATTGTTTTAATTTGGGGCTTTTTAAGAGGAGATGAAATGCATAGTTAAGGAACAAAGGCTGGGATCTTTTTTTAGGAGTGTCGTGGGTATTCACTTAAGCCGAGCAGAAGTTTTCCTATTAAGAGATGCAGTCAATATAATGTCTTAAAGTTTAAAAAAATCGCTCCTATTCCTCTGAGGGATTTGGCTGTTGTGGTGCAGTCACTCGTCCTTTGGAATTATGCCACCTTGTTTTTTAGTAGAGGTGTGTGTGGGTGGGTGTTTGCGTGAAGTGTGTGTGTGTAGGGATACAGAGTGCCAGGAAGCTTGATTAGTTCTGCAAAGACGCTGTTCTGGTGTCCAGTGCTCTGTAGCGCCTCCCAGTGGAGAGTAGTGGGTACTGCTTGCCCATAGGGTGTGACGGGTCTGCAGGGCTGCTTTTCCCGCCTCTGGAGACGCTCGCCGCGTCTCGTATGGAGGGCCGGCTCACTTCGGGTCGAGAGGTCAACGGGTCGGCGTGTTTCCCTTAACCGAAGCTCCACATTACTGGGATGCGGAGACCGGCGAGAACGACTGCTTCTCGGGGAAAGGCCACACCAACCAGGTGAGCAAGATGACGACGGACGACGCCAACCAGCTGGTGACGTGCAGCATGGACGACACGCTGCGCTACACCAACCTCGACAAGACGGAGTACAGGTAGGGGTCGTGACCTTTGACTGGGGATCTGTATCTGTGTTACTGGAGAACTCGCCCGTCTGTCATTCACGACACCAAGAACAACGTTGTGATATGCATCACGTACATACTTTGGATGGAAAATAGCAATTTTAAAAAACAGTTCCTTTTTTAATATTTCATACTCTTAAAGGGACAGTACGTGCATAAATAGGCGTATTTTTCCTGGACTCTAGACATAAACTTGTATCCTTTTTTATTCTTAAACTCTCCGTTTTAAGTCTTCGGTGTCCCTGTAGCGGCTGACCTTCTCCATATCGGCGTCCTCTAAATAATCCTCCCTGCTGGTTTTCAGTTCCTCCCATGTGGTGAAGATGGATTTCCAGCCTAAAAGTGTGTCCACGGCTCCAGGAGGGCTGTCGCTGGTGGTGTGCATCGGCCAGGTAACACCGACACGAGTTACGAGCTCCGAGCTCGATGTGCTTCCAGCGCTTTGCGTGACCTCGTCGTTCGTCCCTCTCTCTCCTCCCAGGTCGTCTTGCTGAAGGACAAGAAGAAAGTCTTCACGTTGGACGGTCTCGACTACGAACCCGAGGTCGGCGCCCTCCACCCCGGGGGCGCCGTCGCTGCAGTGGGCGGCGCGGTAAGTGGATCTCTGCTTTAAAAGCTTAGGAGGATTAAAGGTCTTGAATTATCACAGGAAACGCCACGCGCTCTTCGTCACGCTCTTCATCACGCCCTTGATCACTCCCTCTGTGCCTCCTCCTCCAGGAAGGGGGCGTCCGTCTGTACAGCATCCAGGGCAACACTCTGAAGGTCGAGGGTCAGACCCTCCCGACCGCGGGCGCCGTCACGGGCATGGCGTACTCCGACGACGGCGCCTACCTGGCGGTCATCGATGACAGGAAAGTGACCATGGCGTTTACCGTGGCCGACGACTACTCGGTACGCGTCTTTTATCCCCGACGATTACGCAATGTGGCAGTTTGGTAAGAAGTGATCGTCTCTTATGTGCGTTTCCGTTTTTTCGTTCCTTCCCACCAGTTAAAAAACGAGTACCACGGTCACCACGCCAAGCCGGTGACTCTGGCGTGGTCGCCGGACAACCAGCACTTTGCCACCGGCGGGATGGACATGATCGTCTTCATCTGGAACATCGACGACTCGGACCGGAGGATCAAGCTCCCAGGTAGGCTGTGCGCACGTGCACTCACACGAGCACTCTCAAGTACACACGAGCACTCTCAAGTACACACGAGCACTCTCAAGTACACACGAGCACTCTCAAGTACACACGAGCACTCTCAAGTACACACGAGCACTCTCAAGTACACGAGCACTCTCAAGTACACACGAGCACTCTCAAGTACACACGAGCACTCTCTAGTACACACGAGCACTCTCTAGTACACACGAGCACTCTCTAGTACACACGAGCACTCTCTAGTACACACGAGCACTCTCTAGTACACACGAACACTCTCGTACACACGAACACTCTCGTACACACGAGCACTCTCGTACACACGAGCACTCTCTAGTACACACGAGCACTCTAGTACACACGAGCACTCTCAAGTACACACTTGCACCTGGTTGTGTGTATATATATAACGAACCTGAACAGCGTAAACACGTCCGTCTTCATCGTCTCCGTCTAGACGCTCACCGGCTGCACCACGTCAGCGGCCTGGCGTGGGTGGACGAGCACACGCTGGTCACCACCTCCCACGACGCCTGCATCAAGCAGTGGACCATCCGATACTGAGCTCCTCCTCCTCCTCCTCTTCCTCCTGTCTCGTCACTGAACGGCATCTGTAAACATCTGAATTGTACATTTTTGGGCTCTGGCTGGGGTATAAAAAAAAAAGCTCCCTTTTTAAATAATGACGACTCTTCGATGTGATTCTCCTCGACGCGGAGGCGACCCGGCGGCGCCGCGAGTTGCATCTCCGAGCGCCGCGGACCCGCCGTGTAATCTGTGAGCTCGACATTCCGTAATAATCGCTTCCTCTCGGGTCGCATCTGAAATCCTCCCGTGTCGATCTTTTGGGCTCGATGCAGATTGAATAAATGCAATTTTTTTTTTTTCTTCTAAAAACTTTCTGGTTCCATTACTGAAATGAGCAGGAACCGGTGTGACACATTTAAATGTCGGCGGTGTAAAGGGGTGTGTGTTTGTCTTTTAGGTCTAAGGTTTTATACTTTATGTATCACTACTTTTCTTGTTGACATGGAGTGATGATGAAAGAACAAAGGAGGCTGACAGTCCCGTGTTGTTGCTTCTCTTTTGACCCACTATGCTTGTCTGCACTTGTGCCCGCCCCCCCCCTCATGTCTTTATGCATTATTAATTAATAATAAAACATTTTTATGCATTTTACCATTCATGCAGACGTGCACTCTTTTTACTGGTGTGTGATCTACAACAGAGTGCAGCCGAGTTGCTTCATGAAAGTTAAATAAGACTTTATAACTCTGGCATTGAGAACAGCAAAATGTTTCACAATAAAAGCCCCTGATACGATGGCAGAGTGTGTCTGCAGTACCCTGGACAGACCACAAGGGGGCCTCCGATCACCGAGTAAATTTACCATGTGTCTGGATGATAATCGTATCAATCTATTATGAAACAAATATAACAATATACACAAATCAACTGCACATTTCTATTGTTCAGAACCTGGAAGCCGACCGGTCGCACACAGTTTTACAGGTTTTACATTCCTGCTTTGGTTGGCAGATCTGACACCTCTTACTTTTGTTTAAAAAAAACTTTCTTTAATTTTTGCGAGAACAGAAAAACACATTTGAAAAGACACATAAAATATTCAGACCAACAAACATAAATCGCCACAATGTTCAAAAAGATACCAGTAGCTCTCCACCAGCACCCACTGAGCATACAATGCTCCCAGTAGCCCACCGGTCCCTGAAGGCCTCATCATTGTCCACAGCCTGGGAGTACGAGGGGTCCGCCCTTCAGAGTGATGCCATAGAAGAACCATTTCTGGTTCCACAAAGAACCTTTCCAACCAGTGTTCTTTAAAGAACCATTTCTGGTTCCACAAAGAACCTTAAAACATGGTTCTTTAAGGCACCATTTCTTCAAACCAGGGTTCTTTAAAGAACCATTTACTTGAGTTATTTTAATAACCTATAAAGATGTCTCGAAGAACCTTAAAAAATGGTTCTTCAAGGCACCATTTCTGGTTCCACAGAGAACCTTTCAAACCAGTGTTCTTTAAAGAACCATTTCTGGTTCCACAAAGAACCTTAAAACATGGTTCTTTAAGGCACCATTTCTTCAAACCAGGGTTCTTTAAAGAACCATTTACTTGAGTTATTTTAATAACCTATAAAGATGTCTCGAAGAACCTTAAAAAATGGTTCTTCAAGGCACCATTTCTGGTTCCACAGAGAACCTTTCAAACCTTAAAGAACCATTTCCTTAGTTATTCAAAGAACCTTCTTTTTAACGCAATATTTTGTCCCAAAAAGATGGAAACAAAAGTCTCTGAGACCCGAAGCCCCCGCTCAACATGAAGAGGCCCGAGAGCCGAGGACACTGGACCCACAGGCGCTCTAGGGCCTCCGCTCCTCCCCCAGGTGTGGATCCAGATGTGCCCGGTAGCTATTTGGGGCTATAGCCCCGCCCACTCCCCTCCACTCCCTCAATCCGGCCAGAGAGCCACAAGTTGGAAAGTTCACGGCCTGAACGCACATTTCATAGACGTCTTTCTTTCCTCCCGCGTAAACTTCTCCCAGTTTGATTCACCGACGGCGCGACGATGGGGGCGGAGCTTATCCTTCCTGAGTAAATATGAGCGGAAGCAAAGGTTACAGGTTATCTTCTGGGATGAAAAGACGTTTTCTTTCAAAGACGGTCAGATTCGACAAACTGTCGGTGTGTTATCTGAGCGGCAGGTTTTATGGAGGAGGAGGAGGAGGAGGAGTCTACGCCTTTTGTTTTGTTTTTCCTTCTTTTTTCTCTTCCCTCGCTCCAGGTCTCCGTGGCTTGTACCACTCTAAATCTAATGACTCTGACACAGTCAATTCACTTCAACACTGAATGTTTACACCATCACTGGGGGCTGAATTGGTTTTATTTACTCTTGAAATAGTTGTAATAACTCTGAGAGTCAATATACTTTGACAATGAATTTTAACACTGGGTAGATAAAAAAAACACAACAATTCATCAGACAACTATGCAGGTCCTGATACGACACGAAGGATGTTTAAATGCAGTAACTTATTATTTGAATGAATTAAATTGTCCATGTCCACACGACTATAACCATTTTAAAAATGCATATCTTTCACATATAAAATGTTTTGTGCTCGTTCTGGAAGAGTCTTTGAACATGTTTGATCATTTCTGTCACGTATGAAACGTTTACAGGTAAGCCAGCATCGTTGGCGGTGAAATGAATACGTCTACGCAGAATTAAACTCTCTTTTGTGACAGTTTGGTGAAACAAATATTAGGTTTTTGTTATCTGCAGTGACACAGAACTCAAATTATAAGATAAGAGGTGTTCCCTTTGAATGATTGTGCACTGGGCAAAACATAAATAATTATACATATATATATATACACATAAATATATATATATATATATAAATAACATAAATAAACATAAATAAATATATATATACACACATATATATATATGTATATATAAATAACATAAATAAATAAACATATATATATATGTATATATATACATATGTATATGTATATATATACATAGATATACATAGATATATATAAATAAAATAAATAACAAATAAACAAATAAATATATGTATGTATATATATACATATATATATGTATGTATGTATATATATATATATATATTGTCAGAGCCTCAGGAAGCCGACCCCTGGGTAAGTGGGTCAAACTATAAACTGCTGATTGGCCTCGAGGAAGCCGTAACAAACCATCCTGAAACTCATCCTCTGTTTTTGGAGTTGAAGAGCTCGGCTGCGTTTTCACAGAGCTACCAAAAGGTAAGAGGAACACACACACACACAGACACACACACACACAGACACACACACACACACACACACACACACACACACACACACACACACACACACACACATAGAACTCTAGCAGGAGAAAGACACTCTTCTTGTAATTCGGTAAATTAAGTTAGCCATTAGTTCTCATGTGACAATGTTGTACTTCTTTAATTATTTGTCCGGAAAGTTACAGAGTATCTTGATTTTTGGATACTGAAAATACACATTTGTGATCTCTTCTTCCTGCAATAAATGGTTTGTAAAGAGTCACAGAAGTATACAAGGTGGCAGTAAATCAGTAAAACTGGTCAATGTCGATATAAAAGCCTTTGAGATCAAACCAAGCTGTCCCCTGAGCCGTCCAAAGAACTTTGTAATGTTGACCGAATCCGTCCCGATGCCAACATGGCAGCAGAGCGTCTGCAGCGTGCTGCACGGCGTTAGAGTTCAGCAGCTGCACACGCCAGACATAACACCCACAAGACAAAGATTTCAACTACACACAAAGTGAAGGTGCCACCTGGAACCGAAAAGGTTCTTCAGAGCGACGCCACAGAAGAACCATTTCTGGTTCCACAAAGAACCTTTCAAACCAGGGTTCTTTAAAGAACCATTTCCTTAAAGAGGTCTTTTAATAACCTATAAAGGTGTCTCAAAGAACCTATAAAGGTGTCTCAAAGAACCTTAAAAATGGTTCTTTAAGGCACCATTTCTGGTTCCACAAAGAACCTTTCAACCCAGGGTTCTTTAAAGAACCATTTCCATTAAAGAGTTCTTCAAAGAACCTATAAAGGTGCCTCAAATGAAACAATGGTTCTTCAGTAGGTGAAGGTTCTTCGTAGAACCACAAAGCCTTTTAAAGAACCATTAAAGAACCGTTATTCTTCTGTGTGTACACACCCCACCCCACTGGGAACCCCACTGCTCTGTTCCCTCAGGGGCGGCGAGAGGAGTGTGGTTCTCACCACTGTTCATCATGACCTTATATGGTTATAATGATCATTCAACGCGGCGTGTTTCTCTCACTGTCTCTTCTAGAGAGGCGATACCGTATGTTTATAATTTAAATTCTTATTCTTTCCTTGACCTCGACCGCTGCGGAGCGATGGAGGAACTCTCTCTCTTCTATGGTTCTCATGGCGCGCAGCACCTGCCTCAGAGACCTTCAGCATACGACGGAGCGGGCTCGTCATCATCGGAGTTCACGTTTGTGCAGAAAGCCGAGCGACCTGTTGACTTTTCACTGCACACCACGTGCACTAACTAGGCTGAAGACTTCCTTCCCCCGGAGCTGAGCGGAGAGAATGACCCCAAAGGAACCCAAATGTCACCTGGAAATTGCAGTCGACTGTGGGTCAGTGGCCAGCAGGTCCGTCTTTAATTCAGGGGGTTGGTGGTTCAATCCCCGCCCTAGTCGATGTGTCCTTGAGCAAGACGCTTAACCCTGCATTGCTCCCTGTAGCTGCTCTACGGTGTGTGAATGTAACAGGATTGTAAGTCTCTTTGGATAAAAGCGTCAGCTAAATGACATGTAATGTAAAAGATCAGGATTTCTTTAGGGGCAAAATGAGAAAGAACTAACACCGCCAGCGGGGGAAGAAATATAAACTATGACCGCGAGATATGTTGATTTTAGACTTTGTTACCGAGACGGAGGCGTGTTTTGTAAAAACGAACCGACGGTTTTATTTAAGATATCAGAGAATAATAATTACGACAACTAATCGGACAAAACATGCAAAACAGAGGTCGACAGGTCGAACAGGTCGAACAGGTCAAACAGGTCAAACAGGTCGAACAGGTCAAACAGGTCGAACGGGTCAAACAGGTCGAACAGGTCGAACGGGTCAAACAGGTCAAACAGGTCAAACAGGTCGAACAGGTCAAACAGGTCGAACGGGTCAAACAGGTCGAACAGGTCGAACGGGTCAAACAGGTCAAACAGGTCAAACAGGTCGAACGGGTCAAACAGGTCGAACGGGTCAAACAGGTCAAACAGGTCAAACAGGTCGAACGGGTCAAACAGGTCGAACGGGTCGAACAGGTCTAACAGGTCGAACAGGTCAAACAGGTCGAACGGGTCAACGGTCAAACAGGTCGAACGGGTCAAACAGGTCGAACAGGTCAAACAGGTCAAACAGGTCGAACGGGTCAAACAGGTCGAACAGGTCAAACAGGTCAAACAGGTCAAACAGGTCGAACGGGTCAAACAGGTCAAACAGGTCGAACGGGTCAAACAGGTCAAACGGGTCGAACGGGTCAAACAGGTCAAACAGGTCAAACAGGTCGAACAGGTCGAACGGGTCGAACAGGTCGAACGGGTCGAACGGGTCAAACAGGTCGAACAGGTCAAACAGGTCGAACAGGTCGAACGGGTCGAACAGGTCAAACGGGTCAAACAGGTCAAACAGGTCGACACAGCAGCAGCTGAATCAATGCACACATGGAGTACTATGATGTAGTGACTCAGACAGCAGGATTAAAACAACAACACTATATGCACCCCCCCATACACACACACACACACACACACACACACACACACACAACCAACTATGGGGTTAACACCTTTCAAAGGGGGTGTGTGTGTGTGTGAAGGCAGGTCACAGACATGTAGTTAATGTAAGCAGCCCACCACCAATAGAAAGACGACGGGGCGGGGCTTATCCAAGTTAACCATTCGTCAATGTAAATGTCCGACTGGCTGTCATGTCCAGGTAACCTTGGGCCGGTCGTCTTCCTGGAAGTGTCGGATACACAACCTGCCGCCTGGGTAAGTGTTCACAGGGGGTACTTCTCGTGGAAATGTTTTCTATGTGTGTGTTTATCCTCGATGCCACCAGGGTCTGTGTGGTGTAAGACTTTAGATGTTATCCAGTTGTCTGACACCTGTCGTGCACACCGTGTTGTTACTTTATGGTTTTCTGTACGCTCGTCAAAGTTTGTGCTGGATGAAGATTATTTCCACATGTTTGTGTGTGTTGGCGGCGTGACGGTAAACAGACTGTATCTTACATCATAATCAATAAAATAATAAAATAAAAGACGCGTGGCGCCATTATGTAATATTTACCCTTTGCACCTTTGGGGCATGTCGTCGGGCCGCCGCGCGGTCGGTGTAATTATCTCGTGATCTCAAATATCGAAACCCCCCCCGAGACTATCAAAATGAAGTTAGAGGTGGACAACGACTCCTGGGACGTTCCAGAGATGAGAGGAAGTCAAACCCACAGCTCCCGGTGATCAAAGAGACTCGATGTCCTCTGTGGACCAACAGGTGTCTCCTCTGAAGCCGTCACAACCTCCTTTTTATCTGCTTTGAGAGCTGAAACACTGCAGGGCTGCAGAGTGTGTTTTAACATTTAAACCTCAAAAGGCCTGAAAGGGACCCCCGTCTAATACCTGATACCAAGGGACCCCCGTCTAATACCTGATACAAAGGGACCCCGTCTAATATATGATACCAAGGGACCCCCGTCTAATACCTGATACCAAGGGACCCCCGTCTAATACCTGATACAAAGGGACCCCGTCTAATATATGATACCAAGGGACCCCGTCTAATACCTGATACAAAGGGACCCTGTCTAATATCTGATACAAAGGGACCCCGTCTAATATATGATACCAAGGGACCCCGTCTAATACCTGATACCAAGGGACCCCTGTCTAATACCTGATACAAAGGGACCCCGTCTAATACCTGATACCAAGGGACCCCCGTCTAATACCTGATACAAAGGGACCCCGTCTAATACCTGATACAAAGGGACCCTGTCTAATACCTGATACAAAGGGACCCTGTCTAATACCTGATACAAAGCCGGAACCCCGTCTAATACCTGATACAAAGTGACCCTGTCTAATACCTGATACAAAGGGACCCTGTCTAATACCTGATACAAAGCCGGGACCCCGTCTAATACCAGATACAAAGGGACCCCTGGCTAAAACCTGATACAAGCTAAATGGTACTTGAGAGCTTCTAAAGGGACCCCCGTCTAATACCTGATACGAGCTATACAAGTATAGTGCTTGAGAGCTCCAAAAGGGACCCTGTCTAATACCTGATACAAAGTGACCCCTCAGTATGCCTCAGGTACACATGTACATTCACCTGGAGGCATCCTCCGCCTTTTTGATATGACGGCCGGCCCATGGCACCGATTGGGGTGGGCCCCAGGGGTTCGGGTGAGCCCAGGGGCCCATGAGCTCAAGGGCCCATGAGCTCAGGGCCCATGAGCTCAGGGCTGATGACCAGGGATGGATTAAGGGCCCATGAGTTCAGGGGCCCGTGAGCTCAGGGCCCGTGAGGCTCAGGGGCCCATGAGCTCAGGGGCCCCTGGGCCTGAGCCTCACGTGACGTCGCTGTTATTAACATTGTATTGATATGAATATGATGATATGACACGATGCGCCGTGGCGGTATATGCTAGGCTTAAGTCATTCATGTCAGTAACAGGGCCCCAATAGTCCTACTGAGGATGGATTACCGAACGAGCCTACCGGCACCAGGGGCCCATGAGCTCAGGGGGCCCCTAATCCAGAGCCTCTGCGTGAAGTAGCTGTTATTAACTTTGTATTGATATGATGATATGACACGATGGGCCATAGCCGGTATATGCTAGGCTTAAGTCATTCATGTCATGGTCATATAATTCGCGTTATGTTGTCTGCTCAGCTCCGGTATCGTTGTTCCATACGGACTGTTTTGTTAGCGATGTAAAAAAAATTTTTTTATATATATATATTTTTTTTGCGGGTGGGGGGGGGGGGCCCTTGACACGTCCAGGCCTAGGGGCCCGTGGTTTCTTAATCCGTCCATGCTGATGACCACTAGGGGGCGGATTCTGGCTTTAAATTTGCTGTATCGCACTTAGCCAGCAGAACACACCCAGACTTAGTTTAATGTTGTGGAGAAATTGGGTAAAAGATCCAATGCTTCTCACCGACGCCATGGTGAAGCTGTTCATTTGTCATCAGTGCAATCTACTGGTGTCCTGTGTGTCCTGTGTGTGTGTGTGTGTGTGTGTGTGTGTGTGTGTGTGTGTGTGTGTGTCAGTGTGTGTGTATCAGCATATTGAGGCTTTCTCGTTTCCTCTCCCACTCGGGTGCTTTCTATGATTAATTCCACGTCCCCCTCCTTGTTGTGAAACGCGTCTCGTCTTCTTATTCTTATTCTCGTCGTGTGAAGTGAGATGAACTTTCTCATTTCAGATCGTTGAAACGTTGAAATGCACAAACCACCGAAAGAGCAGCGGGCGAAGCTCCAGACGAGCGACCCGAAGACCCCCCAACAGGTAAGCCTCGTTAACTCAGAGCTCGTATCGTTATGGTCTCTATGATGGCTTCTTTTGTGATATATGAAATCTTAGATAAATATGAAAACATGTTGCGTCATACATTCCCCAGATATGATGTAGCAGACTTGAAATGCATTTGGACCTCCAGCTGAGCAAGAGGCCCCTCTCTACTGTTTAAATATGTGCTAAAAATCACATTAATATTAGATTTAAGTCACGAGAAGAAGAAAAAAACTACATTGACACGTTTAAAAAAATAAAAATTTTAAGCCTAAATTATTTTAAAATATTATTTTTCATATGTATTAATATCGAGGGGACGTTCACATTGAAGAGACTTAAAACATATACCAAATAAAGCTCAGCGAACAGAAAATATTAGTGAAACTTACGACATAATAAGCGTTTACTGCTTCGTCTATCAGTGAGTGTGTATTTATGACTCGCCATTAAATATGAAATTAGAGCCTCACACGATTCGACAAAAAACACTCCTCAGAGATAATCTTCCAAAGTCTGACTCTGGTGTGATGAGCCTGCCAACTTGGAAAGATCTCAGCACAGTTATTGCTCCACAAGCGTAATCTTTTTATTATTATTTGGCATGCACATGTTTTCACCCCCGTTATCTACGTTACCCACCGACAATGAAGTTATCTTTCATCCAGTAGCTAAATTAAAACGATCAATGAAACAGTGTTTTTGCTTTACTGGATGGTTGTGATGCATGTATAAATAATATTGGGGATTAATAAAGTATATATCTATCTATCTATCTATCTATTACATTAAATATATTTGACACATACCTCTACATATTGATTTTTTATGTATTTCTATTTTACTGAAAGCTGCCAAAGAGGATATGAGACATTTGTATGAACACTTTTTAGAATTCACTTCATCGTAATAAATCATATGAGCTATTTCTAAGAATATGCATACGCTGTTCAAGCTGTAATAACCAATTTATTGTGTGTATGTGTGTGTGTGTGTGGGGGGGGGGGGCTGCTGATGGAAATGTCACTCTTGCCTGTCTTCAAAACTTGAGAGCCCTGTTCTAACATTTGAGCCTCAAAAGCCTGAAATGGACCCCCGTCTAATACCTGATACGAGCTAAATGATGACAGAGAGCTTCTAAAGGGACTCCATCTAATACCTGATACAAGCTATCGGTTACAAGTGATGTTTAAGAGCTCCAAAAGGGACCCCCGTCTAATACCTGATAGCCTACAAGCTAAACAAATGGTGCTTGAGAGCTTCAACTTAATGGACCCCCATCTAATACCCGATAGGCCACAAAGGGACCCCCATCTAATACCTCATAGGCCACAAAGGGACCCCCATCTAATACCTTATAGGCTACAAGCTAAGTGCTGCATGAGAGCTCCAAAACGGAACCCCATCTAATACCTGATCTACTAGCTAAACAAGTGGTGCTTAACAGCCCCAAAAGGGACCCCCATCTAATACCTGATAGGCTACAAAGGGACCCCCATCTAATACCTGATACAGGCTTAACAAGTGGTGTTTGAGAGCTTCAAAAGGGACCCCTGTCTAATACCTGATGCTTGATGTATAAACATCTGCCCACTGAGGGCACCAGTACCTCCTGACATGGCCAACACACAAACCGTTTTTTTCAAATTCTAAGATCACACTTCTAGAAAACTCGCAGGAATCATTTATGATGCAAAAGCAGAAAAGTTGCATATATGCCTTTTGAATTAAGTGGTAACATATGCAAATGAGAACGGAGGAATCTGCATATTCCAGGCGTTCTTTTTTACGACAACATGAGCAGAAACAATGTTGATTTTGCAAACCTCCTACGCAGCATATGGCAGAACTCTCCAGGCGGTAACTATAATATATTGTGTGGGTTGCTTCTAAGTTCACTAACTGTTTGAAATAAGTGCACGCTGCTCAAATAACTTACAGCAGCCATGTTTTATTTCATCTTCACACTCCTGTTGGGCCTTAATAGTCAAACACTGCATTGCATAGTGTGCCTGTGTGTGTGTGTGTGTGTGTGTGGGTGGGTGGGGGGGGGGGGGAGCGGCGGGGTCATCGCCACATCAGGCATGTAAACACATGCAGGGAGGTCAATGAGTTAAACATGCATGCATGTTGTGTAAGCACTGACTCACTCAAAATAAAGGGAATAACAACTTTTCCCCTGGGCCTGTAAATGACCTCGTTGAGTTGACCTTGACATCGTCCTGCAGCGACGTCATTGCCGCTTTGTTGTTGTTTGTTGTGTTACGTGTGCTCTCTCTCTCTCTCTCTCTCTCTCTCTCTCTCTCTCTCTCTCTCTCTTCAGCAGCCGGTCACCGGCTGCCTGCTGAGCGCGGCCTTCTTCGGTGCCCTGGGTTCGTCGTTCATATATGGTTACAACCTCTCCGTGGTCAACGCTCCGGCTCTGGTGAGTCAGACCTCAAATATTGATTTCCCGTGGGATTGGGAAACCTGAGCTTCAGTGACCCCCCCCCCCTGCAGCACAAACAGGACCCGAGGAGGCCGTTTGAATCCTTACTTTCATGGCCCTGAGCTGCCAGACACTAAATAATCTCAAATGTGAAACGCTTATCGCAAAATAGAATGTGATTTGGTTTTCTATGCTGTCACTCAGGTTGTATGTATGAATGAATATATTTTTTTAAATTATTTATCTATATATATATATATATATATATTTATACATATATATATATATGTTTTTTTGTTAATACATATACAGGACTGTCTCAGAAAATTAGAATATTGTGATAAAGTTCTTTATTTTCTGTAATGCAATTAAAAAAACAAAAATGTCATGCATTCTGGATTCATTACAAATCAACTGAAATATTGCAAGCCTTTTATTCTTTTAATATTGCTGATTATGGCTTACAGCTTAAGAAAACTCAAATATCCTATCTCTAAATATTAGAATATCATGAAAAATATACTAGTAGGGTATTAAACAAATCACTTGAATCGTCTAATTAACTCGAAACACCTGCAAGGGTTTCCTGAGCCTTGAAAACACTCAGCTTGGTTCAGTAAACTAAATCACAAGTATGGGAAGACTGCTGATCTGACTGCTGTCCAGAGGACCATCATTGACACCCTCCATCAGGAGGGTAAGACACAAAAAGAGAGGTGCAAAATCCAAGTTGCTTGAAATCCAGTGTGAAGTTCCCACAGTCAGTGATGGTTTGGGGAGCCATGTCAGCTGCTGGTGTTGGTCCACTGTGTTTCATCAAGTCCAGAGTAAATGCAGCTGTGTACCAAGAGATTTTAGAGCACTACATGCTTCCGTCTGCTGAAAAGCTCTATGGAGATGAGGATTTCATTTTCCAGCATGATCTGGCACCTGCCCACAGTGCCAAAACCACCAGTAACTGGTGTACTGACCATGGCATTACTGTCCTCGATTGGCCTGCCAATTCCCTGACCTGAACCCCATAGAGAATTTGTGGGGTATTATGAAGAAGAAGCTGAAAGACACCAGACCCAACAATGCAAATGAGCTAAAGGCCGCTATTGAAGCATCCTGGGCATCCATAAACCCTCAGCAATGCCACAGGCTGATTGTCTCCATGCCACGCCGCATTGATGCAGTAATCCGTGCAAAAGGATTCCCAACCAAGTACTGAGTGCATTAATGGACATTTTCAAATGTTTGATTTTGTTTTGCTGTTATAAATCTTTTTTTTACTTGGTCTGAGGAAATATTCTAATTTTATGAGATAGGATTTTAGAGTTTTCTTAAGCTGTAAGCCATAATCAGCAATATTAAAAGAATAAAAGGCTTGCAATATTTCAGTTGATTTGTAATGAATCCAGAATGCATGACATTTTTGTTTTTTAATTGCATTCCAGAAAATAAAGAACTTTATCACAATATTCTAATTTTCTGAGAAAGTCCTGTATATGTATTACTTTTTTACATATAAATACATATTTATTCATTTGTACATATAATATATATATACAGGACTGTCTCAGAAAATTAGAATATTGTGATAAAGTTCTTATTTCTGTAATGCAATTAAAAACAAAATGTCATGCATTCTGGATTCATTACAAATCAACTGAAATATTGCAAGCCTTTTATTCTTTTAATATTGCTGATTATGGCTTACAGCTTAAGAAAACTCTAAAATCCTATCTCATAAAATTTTAATATTTCCTCAGACCAAGTAAAAAAAGATTTATAACAGCTAAGTGTTTGTCAAGGCTCAGGAAACCCTTGCAGGTGTTTCGAGTTAATTAGACAATTCAAGTGATTTGTTTAATACCCTACTAGTATACTTTTTCATGATATTCTAATATTTAGAGATAGGATATTTGAGTTTTCTTAAGCTGTAAGCCATAATCAGCAATATTAAAAGAATAAAAGGCTTGCAATATTTCAGTTGATTTGTAATGAATCCAGAATGCATGACATTTTTGTTTTTTTAATTGCATTACAGAAAATAAAGAACTTCATCACAATATTCTAATTTTCTGAGACAGTCCTGTATATATATAAGGCAAAGGTTTGTAAATGTTCCTCGAGCTTGCGGTCCAGTTTGGTATTAAACACTTTATTATGACACATCTTGTACATATGAGTGTCAGTTCATTCACATGGTCCTTTGGGTTCTGCAGTACATCAAAGCCTTCTACAACAGAACATGGGTCCAGAGGTACGGGGAGCCTCTCACAGAGGAGACGGCCACCCTCCTCTGGTCCCTCACGGTCTCCATATTTGCCATCGGAGGCCTCCTGGGAGCGCTGTCCGTCTCCGTGATCACCAAAGCGATGGGAAGGTGAGTCCACTCATGCCATCTGAGGCCAGTTCCATTTAGGAAAATGTATGCTGCATTAATGCATCAAAAGAAGAAGAACAACAACAACAAGAAGAAAAAGAAGAAGAAACTCAGATACAAACTGGCCTTCTCCTTTTTTACCCTGTTTTTTGTAAAGGCTATTTCATTTTTTATGTGGATTATCTATCTGTGAGTGGTTCTGCTATTTAGATATTACACCACAAAACATTGTTCTTTTGACTAATTGAACTGAAGTGAATAAATAATCTTTGATTTGAACTTTTACTCTAACTTGTTGTTCCTCTTTTCTCCAGGAAGGGAACGTTGCTGCTGAACAACATCTTCGCTCTGCTGGCGGCGCTGCTGCTGACTCTGGGGGAGACGGCCCAGTCCTACGAGATGCTCGTCATCGGCCGGCTCGTCATCGGGGTGAACTCTGGTGAGTTTCATTCAGTAAAACGTGTTATGATGTAAAACAAGCACAGAGTCCACCGGATGGTTCTGTTACTGTCAAGCTCCCGTATTTTTTTCGACTATTGCAATTTCCCAACTTGAGAGGAATTGATCCATCTACACCACATGTGTCAAACTCAAGGCCCGCGGGCCGAATGCGGCCCGACACATCATTTGATGTGGCCCCTGACGGCTTTAATGAAAAGATTTTAACTATTAGGGACAAGATTAATATTCTCTTGCCCATAACCAGTGCCAATCTGTCCTCAAGTGGAATGGCCTTGGAAACCGCTGTATGCCCTGGTGTATATTTGGAGGGCTTTTCTCCCATCAACCGTGATCAATTATCTTCAACGGTTTCTACTTCTAACCCGTCTACCTGTCTCTTGGACCCCATCCCGACGAGGCTGCTTAAAGACGTTTTGCCTTTAATTGGCGGCTCTCTATTAGATATTATCAATGTGTCTCTGCTAACAGGCCACGTACCACACTCCTTCAAGGTGGCTGTTATTAAACCTCTCCTGAAGAAGCCCACTCTGGATCCAGAGGTGTTGGCTAACTACAGACCGATCTCTAACCTCCCTTCCTCTCCAAGATCCTTGAGAAAGTGGTCGCAAATCAGTTGTGCGACTTTCTACATCATAATAGTTTATTTGAGAAATTTCAATCAGGATTTAGAAAACACCACAGCACCGAGACGGCACTGGTGAAAATTACAAATGACCTCTTAATGGCAGCAGATAAAGGACTCCTCTCTGTGCTGGTCTTGTTAGACCTTAGTGCTGCATTCGACACCATTGACCATGACATCCTGTTACAGAGACTGGAGCAGTCGATTGGCATTTCAGGCACGGCACTAATTTGGTTTAAATCCTATTTATCAGATCGATCTCAGTTTGTATTTGTAAACGATGACGCTTCGATAACCACCAACGTTAATCACGGAGTTCCACAAGGTTCCGTGCTTGGACCAATTTTATTTACCTTATACATGCTTCCTTTGGGCAATATTATCAGGAAACACTCCATAAACTTTCATTGTTATGCAGATGATACTCAACTATATCTATCGATAAAACCAGAGGAGAGCAACCAACTCTGTAAAATTCAAGCATGTCTTAAAGACATAAAAACATGGATGACCTGCAACTTCTTGATGTTAAACTCAGACAAAACCAAGTAATTTTAATCGGCCCTGAGCACCTCAGAGATCAATTATCTGGTGATGTGGATTCTGTAGACGGCATTGCCCTGGCATCCAACACCACTGTAAAGAATCTTGGCGTTATCTTTGATCGGGACTTGTCCTTTAACTCCCACGTAAAGCAAATCTCAAGGACTGCATTCTTTCATCTACGTAATATTTCAAAAATCAGGCACATCTTGTCTCAAAAGATGCAGAAAAATTGGTTCACGTTCGTTACTTGAGACTGGATTACTGCAACTCCTTATTAGCAGGCTGCTCTAATAAATCTCTTAGGTCCCTCCAGTTGATCCAGAATGCTGCAGCTCGTGTTCTCACTAAAACTAAGAAAAGAGATCACATCACTCCTGCACTAGCTGCTCTGCACTGGCTCCCAGTAAAATCAAGAATCACTTTTAAAATTCTTCTCTTAACCTACAAAGCCTTGATTGGTGATGCTCCATCATATCTTAAGGAGCTTGTAGTACCATATTGCCCTACTAGAGAGCTACGCTCACTAAATGCGGGACTACTTGTAGTTCCTAGAGTCTTAAAAAGTAGAATGGGAGCCAGAGCCTTTAGTTATCAAGCTCCTCTTTTATGGAACCAGCTTCCAATTTCAGTCCGGGAGGCAGACACAGTCACCTCGTTTAAGAGTAGACTTAAGACCTTCCTCTTTGACAGAGCTTATAGTTAGGGCTGAATCAGGTTCACCTGGTCCAGCCCCTTGATATGCTGCTATAGGCTTATAGCTGCGGGGACGTTTAGGATGCACTGAGTACCTATCTCCTCTTTTTCTCTCCTTAAGGATGAATTTTCATCTCTCAATCACACGTTACTAACTCTGCTTTCTCCCGGAGTCCTTTTGACTTCACGTCTCATGGGGTCATCGGACCCTATGAGACGGCATAGATCCTATCTGCCTGATGGATCATCGAGGTCTGGGTCGTGGAATTCCTGCTCCTGACTACGCCACTGTCCTGTTGAGACTCCGCCCACTGTTGAGACTCCGCCCACTCCTCCTCCCCACCGCCATCTGCCTGATGGATCGTGGAGGTCTCCATCGTGGAATATGCCTACTATGAACTATTCATACACTCTGTCATATTCATTGAATGTATTTTAACTCTAAATCTGTCCTTCTGTACACATTACATCTATTGCATCTGTCCATCCTGGAGAGGGATCCTCCTCTGTTGCTCTCCTCCAGGTTTCTTCCCTTTTTTTCCCCCTGAAGGGTTATTTGGGAGTTTTTCCTGGTCCGATGTGAGGTTTTGGGGCAGGGATGTCTATGTGTACAGATTGTAAAGCACTCCGAGACAAATTTGTAATTTGTGAAATTGGGCTATACAAATAAACTGAATTGAATTGAATAAGATCACCTTTTCTTAAAGACATTTAAGAAAAATATCCCTTGCTTTTATTTTGAAGGTTTCAAAGTAAATGGATTGATGTTATAATATTAGAGACATTTTCTTTTGATGTGGCCCCCTGACGGCTTGAAAGACATATGATCACCTTTTCTTAAAGACATTTAAGAAGAATATACTGTGCTTTTATTTTGAAGGTTTCAAATTAATTGGAATTATATTTTAACATTTGAGAAATGTTCTTATGTATAACATTTCTACACTCAAATAAACAATAATCAAATGCAAAGAGAGTTATTTAACAATATGTGTGAGTAGTTTATATATTTATGTTTCAGTACTGGCCCTTTAAGAGGCGGCCATGATGCTGATATGGCCCACGGTGAAAATGAGTTTGACACCCTTGATCTACACAGATTTAAACTGGATTCCACTAACAACACAACAACTTGCCCCTTTTTCATCCCTTTTATTGTGGCGCTTTAGTCTCCAAATCATTTATATTGATCCATATAACGAAGCAAAGCTCCGTTAAGTAGTTTAAACCTTTAAACCGAAAAACACATTTCAATGCAACTCTACAAAGCAAAAAGCACTCGTCTCAAACTGTGATAAAGCACCAGTGAAATCTCTCTATTTATATTCTATATTTCCCCACATGCCGTTATCCCAGCTGCGTCTCCACCAACATGTGACGAGCAAATAATACAAAAAGTCACCAAAGTTGTGTGGGTGTAATTCGGCTCTTGAGAATGTTCCCCGACAACTCTTAAATGCATCTTTTACCACATTCAACTCACTGTAAACTCACTTTAGATGTAAAACACACGTTAACCTGATTCACCTGAACGCGTCCTCGGAGAACCGAGCAGCTTCGAATCAAATGTAATTAAATTGGCTTTTTTCTTTGTGGAATATGAATGAGGAAGAAGGCAAATCCAGCGTGTGATATATTCCACCCAGAGGAACAGACATGTGGGAGTTTCCATATCCAAAGGGGTGTTTTTTATGTGGCAACCCTGAGTGCATCGGTGATCAGGGAGACTTTGATCACAGATCTAACTCAAATGTCTCCAATCACGGAGGAGCAGTGCTCATCCATCATCGTGATCGAGGCTGACGTGACCCGAAGCGAGTTCCTCCCCCCCGGGACCAGTGTTGCCAGGTCCGCGGTTTTCCCGCGGAATTGGGCTACTTTTGAAGTGTTGCCGCGGGTTGAATTTCTTGTCCGCTGGTTCGGGTAGACCTATTTTGCATGCAAATTACATGAATATCTTTAAATAAAAATCCATATTTTAAATGAAATAATTTATTTCTACCCAAATCCTACCAAACTGACTCCAGATCAGCACGTACACACATGGACATGGGACACGCCCACATACACACACGCACCTCAAGCTCTCGCCGCTCTCAGTCTCCCGCGACCCGCTCGATCCCAACTCTGGTCTGGTAGTTAGTGTAGCTAGCTACACTGGAGAAACATGCCACCCGGTAAGTGGGCTAAATACGGGAAGAAATATACGAAAGAATGGGAAAGTGAAAACGGAATTAAAGAATGGATAGAACGTGTGGCTGGGGATGATACCAAAGCTTTTTGTCGGTACTGCAAAACCGAGATTTGTGCGCACCACAGTGATCTCCAAAACCACAGCAAAACGGGGAAACACATTCGAAATGCTGCTCCGTTCTCCAGTTGTCGAGTGCGTACATTGTTTGAACTATAAGTATATGATAAAAATATAGTGAAGCAACATAAGGTGTTTCAGTTGAAATAAGGTATTGCATTAACTACAGTAAATGCATATGAAGTAAAAACAGTACATTCATGTTGTCCAGGCAGGGAGGAAGAGAGAAAAGGAAGAGAAAGCCTCAAGACAAAGCAACAGGTTAGTTTGTCCGTCAGTGAATTGGTCTACACCTTCACAGAGCTATATTTTATTTATGATAATATACTGTATCTAATTACACAAGGCCATTTTAGGACCTAGGTGAAATAACTGTTTCGGGAAAACTGCTTTTAATGCTGGCATACTAACCATTTGGTGTTACTTTGTAGATATTACAATACATTTGGAAATGATAGCAATGTTGTTGGACTTTAAAAGCAGTGTATATGGTTTGGCACAGGCATATTTTGAGTTCTGATATTGGGCTTGTTTTTTGGGCTTGTTTTATTGGCCATTGGGCTGGTTTGGGCTGGTTTTGATTGGCCATTGGGCTGGTTTTGTCACACAGACCTGGCAACCCTGCCCGGGACCGACTTGTAGTTCCCATAAAACAGGGATTCCCAAAGTGTGGTGCGCGCACCCCTGGGGATGCGCGAGCTGCCTCCAGGGGGTGCGCGAGAGGAAAAATGTAATGGTGGTCTAATGGTGTAATAATTAATATTAAACATTCTCAGGGCTCTCAAGTGTCATTTCGGTCTTAACTCACGCACTCCCGCCACACATCGTATTTCTTACGCTGAAAAAAACTCTAGGCTATTTAATGTTTGAATGCAGGGGTTAGGGCTGCAACAACGAATCGATAAAATCGATAAAAATCGATTATTAAAATAGTTGGCAACGAATTTCATTATCGATTCGTTGTGTCGCGCGATTATTACGGCGCTCAATAAGTCACGGAGTATAAACAAAGTTGAGTTGAGCGCAGAGCGGCGCAGGAGAAACAAGAGCGGAGCGAGAGGAGAGACGGAACGCTGCGTTGTGAGAGCCAATCAGCGCTGAGCTGCTCCTCTGTTGATGAATCTAATTGGCTGCTGCTGCTCACGTGGCGCTGGATGCGGAAGTCATTCACGTAGTCGGAGACATTCACGGAGCTAAGTGAGCCTCCGGGTGACGTTATGAACCCAGACACCAGGGCGCTACATGTCACGACGTGTGTGGCATTTCCACAAGAGTATAACGTCGAAAACGTGGTTATTTATTCCATGGCGGATAGCGGAAAATATTTTTCCATGGAGAAAGGCAACGGAGATAAGCCACGACTCGCTGTGAGCGCTGCGCGTGCAGACACCATTTAACGGAGCGGAGCAGCGCGTGCGCTCTGATCGCTCTTTTAATGAAGTATCGATACTAAAAATATGCTCAATCACATCGTTTTTAACGTACGGGTACTTTGTTAGTATCGCTACACCGTGCAGCGTGACAGCAGCAGATGTAGCGGACTAACATTCAAGCTAACCTAACTTCCCAAACGCTGTGGACATCTGAACGCTGATTGGCCGAGACGCGACACGTCCATCAAAGATGTTTTATTGTGAAGAGCACCACTTCACATTTTTTCCGCGTCTCACTGCAATCTCAACGGCAGCGGGCCAGGTGAAAAAAAGAATAACTCGTAACGCGTCTCTGGTATTGTTCAGGGGGCCACATGGGGACCACTGCTCAGGAGAGGAAAGCTGTCAGTCTGTTTGTGACGGTTCATCACCATGGTGACCAGTGAACAGGTTCATCCACATGACCAGTGAACAGGTTCATCACCATGCTGACCAGTGGGTCTCCAGGACCTTTCCATGACTTTAAACCAAATTTCCATGATTAAACATTTTGTGAAAACTCTGTCTATACGTGACAAAGTGAGAAGATGTGGTATTTAAACTAACAATGAGAATTCCAAAGCATACCGTATATATACCGTGTAAATTAAAATTTGAATAAAACAAATTTGCATTAGTTTTCCAAATATTTTGGGATTGTATTTTTTTCAATTACTCTTCTAGGCCTGCTAATAGCCATTTAAAAATTCCATGACTTTTCCAGGTTTTCCATGACCGTAGTGGTCGCCGCAGAGCTCCGACGCCGGTCTGCGCGCATCGGGACGGAGCAAAGAAAAAGTCACTCGCACCCCCCCCCCCGTCAACAACTCTTGCATTCTGTTGCGTTTTTTTTAAGGTGTGGGGGATTGGGGGTGCGTGAACCCGGTCGGGATGTAGAAGGGGGTGCGTGGTCTAAAAAGTTTGGGAACCCCTGCCATAAAACATCGGCACACAGCGGCTTGGATTAAACCGGCTGCTGGTAGAAAATGAGCCTGTGATGGACTCAGTCTTGATGAGCACCGAACACGAGCCACAGGACCCACATCCCCAAACAGGACGAGGCTCCGGACCAATGGGCTCTGAGGACATGCGATACGGAGAAAACCCAACATCACCAGTTGACTGCCTGAATATTGATTTTTACAACAATATTGTCTGCCTGGCCCTGGATGCTTTTTTGTTGTTGTTGAAAATATTGATTTTTTTGGACAATATAAACATCACTAGAAAATGACATGTAATGACTGTAATGTATAGCCTTTAAAACCAGGAAGAGACACATCACAGTGTTTATGATACCTCGTCTCATATCAGGGAGATCAATATAGAGTTGAATGTTCTACCGTTTAATTAAAGCACGGACCACAACAGCAACCAGCTGCTGGTTGTTGACTCCTTGGTGTTGTTGACTCCTTGGTGTTGTTGACTCCTTGCTGGTTGTTGACTCCTTGGTGTTGTTGACTCCTTGGTGTTGTTGACTCCTTGGTGTTGTTGACTCCTTGGTGTTGTTGACTCCTTGCTGGTTGTTGACTCCTTGGTGTTGTTGACTCCTTGATGTCGTTGACTCCTTGGTGTTGTTGACTCCTTGCTGGTTGTTGACTCCTTGGTGTTGTTGACTCCTTGATGTCGTTGACTCCTTGATGTCGTTGACTCCTTGGTGTTGTTGACTCCTTGGTGTCGTTGACTCCTTGGTGTCGTTGACTCTTTGGTGTCGTTGACTCCTTGATGTTGTTGACTCTTTGGTGTCGTTGACTCCTTGGTGTCGTTGACTCTTTGGTGTCGTTGACTCCTTGATGTCGTTGACTCCTTGCTGGATGTTGACTCCTTGGTGTCGTTGACTCCTTGGTGTCGTTGACTCCTTGGTGTCGTTGACTCCTTGATGTCGTTGACTCCTTGGTGTCGTTGACTCCTTGGTGTCGTTGACTCCTTGGTGTCGTTGACTCTTTGGTGTCGTTGACTCCTTGCTGGATGTTGACTCATTGGTGTCGTTGACTCCTTGGTGTCGTTGACTCTTTGGTGTCGTTGACTCCTTGCTGGATGTTGACTCCTTGATGTCGTTGACTCCTTGCTGGATGTTGACTCCTTGGTGTCGTTGACTCCTTGATGTCGTTGACTCCTTGGTGTCGTTGACTCCTTGGTGTCGTTGACTCCTTGGTGTCGTTGACTCCTTGATGTCGTTGACTCCTTGCTGGATGTTGATTCCTTGGTGTCGTTGACTCCTTGGTGTCGTTGACTCCTTGATGTCGTTGACTCCTTGGTGTTGTTGACTCCTTGGTGTCGTTGACTCCTTGATGTTGTTGACTCCTTGCTGGATGTTGATTCCTTGGTGTCGTTGACTCCTTGGTGTCGTTGACTCCTTGGTGTCGTTGACTCCTTGATGTCGTTGACTCCTTGGTGTCGTTGACTCCTTGGTGTCGTTGACTCCTTGATGTCGTTGACTCCTTGGTGTCGTTGACTCCTTGGTGTCGTTGACTCCTTGCTGGATGTTGACTCCTTGGTGTTGTTGACTCCTTGGTGTTGTTGACTCCTTGCTGGATGTTGACTCCTTGATGTCGTTGACTCCTTGGTGTTGTTGACTCCTTGGTGTTGTTGACTCCTTAGTGTTGTTGACTCCTTGCTGGATGTTGACTCCTTGATGTCGTTGACTCCTTGGTGTTGTTGACTCCTTGGTGTCGTTGACTCCTTGGTGTTGTTGACTCCTTGCTGGATGTTGACTCCTTGGTGTTGTTGACTCCTTGGTGTCGTTGACTCCTTGATGTCGTTGACTCCTTGGTGTTGTTGACTCCTTGGTGTCGTTGACTCCTTGGTGTCGTTGACTCCTTGATGTCGTTGACTCCTTGGTGTCGTTGACTCCTTGGTGTCGTTGACTCCTTGCTGGATGTTGACTCCTTGGTGTCAATAAAGAGTTGGAAGCACTTCAAACATCTTCAAGTTAAAAGTCCAGCAGAGGGAGAAGCTTTCTGCCAGTACCTCCCTCTCCCTCCTCATCGATGATGGTTGTGTCGTTCCACTTGGTGGTGAAGGCGACGGTGTCATGTTCAGTGACTCATCACAGGTCTGTGTTTTGTTGTTGTTTCCACAGGTATCGCTCTGAGCGTCCTCCCCATGTACCTGGGTGAAATCACGCCGAGACACATCCGAGGGTCCATCGGCCAGTTCAACTCCATCCTCATCTGCTGCGGGGTGTTCACGGGTCAAGTGCTGGGTCTGCCCGAGCTGCTGGGTCAGGTCAGTGCTGCTGGGACCCAGAACCTTCTGCACCGGCGTAGAGATGTTAGATCTGGGCTACCTATTGGATCACTCCACCCGGCCCCCTGGAGCTATTAGTTGCGTCAGTTTATGGCAGCTGTCCTCTAAATGGACCTTGGCTCTTGGTGCCAGGATGGGTTTAAATAACTAGGAATAAGCTCGAAGGGTCTGTTCAGTGGACGAGGAACTAAAATAACCATTCAGAGTTATATTGATGTTGTGCACACAGCAGTGCTCGAAGTGTTACGACTATTACTACACTTTTACTACGGTCATATGACAAACCTTCAGGACTACCTCTCTTTAAATCCAGATTCTATGTTTATTGCAGGATTGTTAGCAACAGCTTAATGATCTACTTCATTGGATTATAATCTTATATACTTCATTGGTGTCGTTGACTCCTTGGTGTTGTTGTACATTGTTATCGCGCTGTACAGCGCGATAACAATGTACATTCCTCCTGAGCCCGAGGCCGGATGGAAAGGTCATTTGAGACCTCCTGCCAGGAGTAGAAATCCATCTGAAATTCTCCAGACTCCCTACAGAGTCACAGAAAACAGAGTCCTTTTAATCCTTGTGGTTTCAGCAGGGGGGTGGGGGGGATCCATAAAACTCCGTCAGCCAATTCCTTTCCCACGATCCTTTGTGTCCTCTGTGCCGTGAGCAGAAACAGTCTTCATAATGCTGGTCCTGGACCATGTCCTCTTAATGCTGGTCCTGGACCAGGTCCTTCTCATGCTGGTCCTGGGCCATGCTCTCCTACTGTTGTTCCTGGAACAGGTCCTCTTAGTGCTGTTCCTGGACCATGTCTTCCAAGTTCTGGTCCTGGACCATGTCCTCCTATTGCTGGTCCTGAACCATGTCTTCCTAGTGCTGGTCCTGAACCATGTCCTCCTAATGCTGGTCTCGGACCAGGTCTTCCGAATGCTGTTCCTGGACCAGGTCTTCCAAGTGCTGGTCCTGGACCATGTCCTCCTATTGCTGGTCCTGAACCATGTCCTCCTAATGCTGGTCTCGGACCAGGTCTTCCGAATGCTGGTAGTGGACCATCTCCTCCTAATGCTGTTCCTGGACCATGTCCTCTTAATACTGGTCCTGGACCATGTCCTCCTAATGCTGGTCCTAGTGCAGTGAGAGGGTGCGCCGCAGAATGGTCGCACTGATGAGAGCTCCGCCAAAACTATCTAGCGTTTTGTTTGTTTTGTTACTGTTAGTTGTTTGTTACGTTAATGTTGCAGTGTCGTTAATTCAATATGACCAGCAGACACTTATGGAGATCAGATTTGCACTCGGAGAGGACTACTACAAGAACTTTAATTCAACTTTCCGGAGTGCGAGTTCGGACTGCAGCGGGCTCTTTGTTGTTCCGCCGTCGGATATACCCACAAGACGGAGGAAGAAGAAACGAGGCCGACGTGCTGGAGTTCTCGTTCGGAATCGGAAAAGGTATTTCAAACCTGCTCTACCATCCATACTACTTGCCAACGTTCAGTCCATCGACAACAAGATGGATGATCTGAATGCACGTATTAAATTCCAACGGGACATCAGGAACTGCTGTGTATTGGCATTCGTCGAGACGTGGCTCGTCCCGGAGATATCCGACGCGGCAGTTACTCCGTTGGGATTCAGCATACACCGTCAGGACAGGACAGCTGATTCAGGCAAGCGGAGGGGTCTGTGTTATGGTTAATTTTTGTTGGGCTACGGACATAGCAGTACTAGCATCTCACTGCTCTCCAGTCCTCGAGCTGTTGACTGTAAAAATCAGACCCTTCTATCTACCGCGGGAGTTTACTGCAGTCGTTCTGAGTGTAGTCTACATTCCCCCCCAAGTAGATAAGGCTACTGCTCTGGATGAACTGTATGGAATTATCAACGGTCTGGAGAATGTGCACCCAGAGGCAGCCTTTATTGTGGTTGGTGATTTCAACAGAGCCAACATGAAGAAAGTCCTGCCTAAATACTATCAGCACATTGACTTCTTCACACGTGGAGATCAGACCCTTGACCATTGTTATACGACATTCCGGGACAGTTACAAAGCCCTCCCACGCCCTGCTTTTGGTAAAGCTGATCACACCTCCATTCTTCTGCTCCCCGCATATAGACAAAAGCTAAAACAGGTCAGACCGGCTGAGAGGACAGTCCATCAATGGAGGGACGAGAGTGTGGCGACTCTCCAGGACTGTTTTGACTACACTGACTGGCTGATGTTTCGGGAAGCAGCAGATGGGGACATTAATGAGTATACAGACACTGTTTCCAGTTACATCCAGTATTGCATTGAGGACATCGTCCCGAAGAAGACTGTCCGGTCTTTCCCTAATCAGAAGCCCTGGGTTGACGCGGTCCGGACCCACCTTAGAGCCCGGTCTGCTGCCTTTAACTCCGGGGATCCTGATCAGTACAGGAAGTCCAGATACGACCTTTTGAGGGCCATCAAAGCTGCAAAGAGGACATACAGGAGCAAGGTGGAGTCTAGCTACCATGGCTCTGACCCCAGGCGCATGTGGAGTGGATTAAGAGCCATTACAGACTACAAGGGGAGGGGCTGCAGTGAGACCCAGTCCTCTGTCCTTCTTCCAGACGAGCTGAATGCTTTTTACGCTCGTTTTGAGAGGGACAGTGACCCCCCTGCAGCGGAGCTACCTGAGGGCCCAACCAGTGGTGTGCCTACTATAACTGTAGCAGAGGTGAGGCGCTGCTTCAATAAGATCAACCCTCGCAAGGCACCTGGCCCGGATGGCATATCAGGTAGGGCCCTCAGGGGTTGCGCTGACCAGCTAGCGACATCTTCAACCTCTCCCTCAGCCTGTCTGTACTCCCCACATGCTTCAAACGGACCACCATCGTCCCTGTGCCCAAGATCACCAAGGTCACCTGCTTGAATGACTACCGCCCGGTAGCACTGACCTCTGTGATCATGAAGTGCTTTGAGCGGCTGGTCAAATCATTCATCTGCTCCTTGCTGCTTCCCACCCTGGACCCGATGCAGTTTGCATACCGGTCCAACCGGTCTACAGACGATGCCATAGCCCTGACCACGCACACCGCCCTCACCCACCTGGACAAAGGGAATACATATGTGAGAATGCTGTTCATTGACACCAACACAGGCACCCCCCAGGGCTGTGTGCTCAGCCCCCTCCTGTTCTCCTTGTTCACACATGACTGTGTCGCTACGCACAGCTCCAACCTCATTGTCAAGTTTGCTGATGACACAACCATTGTGGGCCTCATCACTGGCAATGATGAGTCAGCCTACAGAGAGGAGGTTGCTACCCTGACTACATGGTGTCAGGATAATAGCCTCTCTCAACATCAGCAAGACAAAGGAGATGATTGTGGCCTTCAGGAGACGGCAGGTGGAGGAGCACCCCTGCATATCAACGGTTCTGCAGTGGAGATGGTCAGCTGCTTCAGGTTCCTCGGGGTCAACATCAGCAACGACCTCACCTGGTCTGCTCACACAGACAAGGTGGTCAAAGCGGCCCGGAAGCGCCTCTTCTTCCTGAGGAGACTGAAGAAGTTTGGCATGGATTCAGTCATCCTCACCAATTTCTACAGATGCACAATAGAAAGCATCCTGACTGGGTGCATCACAGTGTGGTATGGGAGCTGCACAGCCAAGGACCGCAAGGCCCTACGTCGTGTGGTCAGGACTGGAGTTCATCATCGGTAGGGAGCTCCCAGCCCTGCAGGACACAGACCACACGATGCCTCAGGAGAACAGGATCCTAAAGGACTGCCATCATCAGCCTTCAGCCTGTTCACCCCGCTGCCTTCTGGAAGGCGGTACCGTAGCATCCGGTCTCGCACACAGAGACTGGAGAACAGTTTCTTCCCGAGAGCCATCAGGCTGCTCAATGGACACTGACACACGATCGACACTTTTGCACTCGACACTTTACACTCGTCACTTTACATACACTGTCACTTTCAGCCTTGTACTTACACTTACACTTTCTATTGCACTACCTGCTTTCACTACCTGCTACTCCCATTTGTCTGTAGTTAGTTATTATGTGTATTATATGTATATATGTTAGTATTATGTTCAGAGTTCTTGTACAGTGTGTATGTCATGTTATATTATGTTCGGCTATGATAGTTGTTGTGTGGTGCCTTGTCCTAAGAATTTCAGTGCCCAGTCTGACCCTGTGTCATTCTGTGTATCTGACAATAAAAATAAAAGACTTGACTTGATATCCTCCTAGTGCTGGTCCTGGACCATGTCCTCCTAATGCTGGTCCTGGACCATGTCCTCCTAGTGCTGGTCCTGGACCATGTCCTCCTAGTGCTGGTCCTGGACCATGTCCTCCTAATGCTGGTCCTGGACCATATCCTCCTAGTGCTGGTCCTGGACCATGTCCTCCTAGTGCTGGTCCTGGACCATGTCCTCCTAATGCTGGTCCTGAACCATGTCCTCCTAATGCTGGTCCTGGACCATGTCCTCCTAGTGCTGGTCCTGGACCGGGTTTTCCTAATGCTGGTAGTGGACAAGTGAATCATATCATATGAGTTCTCATGCTTTGGGTTCGTCGACTGGATCTTATAGTCCTTTCGTTCTGGGTGCCTTCTCTGGGAACTCTATATGACGTATGTTCAAATGAAGCGTGTTGTAGTCTCCTCCATCTCCTCCATCCCTGGAGCCTAGCTGGTTCAGGGCTTCTTTGTCTTGACTTCAGGGGATAGAAGCTGCTCCTCAAGGCCTCTCCGCTCGGCCTCCAGCGCTCAGCCTCTGTGGATGCTGTTGGTCGGCAATTAAAAAGACTAATTGTGGTTCTAGATCAGACATGGGTAAACTACGGCCCGCAGGGCCACATCCGGCCCGTTAGGCTTTTTAATCCGGCCCGCCGAACTTGTCAAAATCGCGACTTTGTTTACTTCCGGTGTACATTGGCGCGGAAAGAACTCGTCACACGAAACCCTTCACCATGATTTGTCAATCCGTTTGTCTGTCAACATTTTGTGAAAAAAACAACCAATGAACACTCAGTAAATCACAAAGGACCCGCCCACCACACAGGTGAGGCTCATTTAGAAACAGCCGCAGTGATTTTTGCGAGCAGCGCGGAGCCTGGAGGAGCTGCAGAGCCACAAGGAGGAACACGCAGCCAGAAAAGGTCCACTTGGACCGGGTAAGAGTCTTTACTAAACGTCACGTTGTCCGTCACGGTGTCCGTCCCGGTGTCCGTAACTTGTGCGCGGTGCTGACTAGTATTGTATTTTACAGAGAGGATTCACCAGCGCCTACAGCTCCACCTGCAGCTCCACCTGCCCGGCCAGCAGAGAGGTCTCGTGACACGATGACATGATGTTATTATAGTGAAGACATATTGTAAATAGTCTGTGTCAATAGTTGTGTTCTGTTTTTTATTTCTCAACATGTATATAATGTAGATTTATTTTATTTTATGTACAACACATATTTATTTAAAAAAAAGATGTTATGGTCATTTTTTTATTTTCACACACCCCATGAAACTTTATCTGCAATATGAAGTCATTTCTCAGTCTCATCTTTATCATTTTGGTGAATGTGTGTCAGACCACATCATTTTTTCTCAAAAAACGGTAATACAAAATGTGGTTTTCCTCATTTATTTCAGTTTATTTGTAGAGCCCAATTTCACAAATTACAAATTTGTCTCGGAGTGCTTTACAATCTGTACATATAGACATCCCTGACCTTTGACCTTTGACCTCATATTGGATCCGGAAAAACTCCCAAATAACCCTTCAGGGGGTAAAAGGGAAGAACCCTTCAGGAGAGCAACAGAGGAGGATCCCTCTCCAGGATGGACAGGCGCAAGTACATGTATCTAGCATTGTATTCAGATATTTCACTGCTTTTGTGAACCTATGACCTTTGGTAAACCAATTTCAAACACCAAAACAGTTCGTCCACATGAGTAAAGGTGTGTTTTCAGAAGAGATATGAATAAATAAAAAAATCGAACTTCAATTGTCAGCTTTAGGGTCATATTTTCTCGAGTAAAGCGCTGTCAGTCTGTTTGTGACGGGGTTCATACACATGCTGACCAGATGACGCCGCACATCGCCCTCACTTTAAAGACCCCTTTCTAGTTTCTGCTGCAGGCAGGATATTTAATACAGTCTATCTCTCAGGACAATCCGTCCATTATTTTGCGGGGTTTAAAACAATTAGAAATTATTGAGCTTGAGTTTCGCTGGGTAATAATTTGTTTTGAATGTTGAAAGTGCTTCCATTGATCTCTTTCCAGTAAATGTTGATTACTTTAACTTTGCACCTTAAATTGAAATGTATAAAAAACACGCAATCTCCAGGTTTAATAAATTACATTGCGTGTCCAAATGCTCCTGGCCCGGCCCCTCTGTCACATTTTAGAACCGATTGTGGCCCGCGAGTCAAAAAGTTTGCCCACCCCTGTTCTAGATTCATTGGGAATCACTTCACTGTGAGTACACCCAGTTTTGTTCCTCCTCTCCATAACATTCATTTAATTAATTGGACTTTATAATTAATAGACGCCTAGCCAATCAAAAAGGAATAACCTTGTTCCGCTCTGAAGCCTCAATTAAATATCTGTGTGGAACACGTTGAAGAGCTTTAACCTCCAATTTAGACCGGGGTAAATACTTTTGAAAGATTCATACTTGAGCCCATACAGATTCATCTCATATATATATATTTAAAAAAGCATCTCATGCTGCAACATAGAAAACGAACCACTGAGCCGGCGGGAATTACGGGGATAGAAAGTAAATATAGAGCTGGTTTATTTGGGGGATTTGTAGCCGGTGCCGTCCTGGTTCGCTGACTTGTGTTCTTCCTTTTTGGTCTTTTGCTGCTTACCTGCTGTCTTCTATCCTCTCGGCTTCACACCTTAATTCTCTTAAACTGCTGAGGCCTTCACTTGATTATCTGTGTGCTGGATTTTCAATCATTGGCTAATAAAAGCACCGGTTACCACAACATTGTTTTTATAGACTTGGTGGCTTTCGGCCGGCGGCCAGAGAGCTGCAATGAGGAAAATAATCACGTGTCAAATGATGGTTTCAAATATTTCAGAGTGAAGCATTCACGTAGTGGACCACCACGGCATCGGGTACGTGGAGAGAACCAGAAGACCAGCTCGGTTTAGCTGGTGGTCAGTAATCAAGTTGTTGGTGAATCCCAGAATCCGATTGGAAAACTTTGCTAATGCAACACAAACCGGTTGCCCAACATGTCTCCTGAGCGATTGTGTGACAGGAATGTGATGTAAGCATTACTCATCAAAGAGCTATGGGCTTTAAGGAGATATGATACCTCGTCGTGAGCTGATCCTCAAGGCACAAACACCACCCTCACAATCACCCACAAGCACTAATCCTTGAGAATCCCTTATTTTAATTTCGTTATTTTTCTAATTTTATCTCATCCCATCCCACTCACACCGAAACAATCCACCAGGCCGCTGTCAGAGAAGGAGGTGAAGAACATCTGGATCTCAGCGATGGAAGAGTCAATGGATGGAAGAGGTCTGCATTCGGCACGGAAACGGCTCCAATCCCCCAAAACCTAAAAAACCACAACAGCTGCACACCAGACAGCCCAGAGCACCACCTCCTCAAACCCTCAGCCTGTTAACTGGATCTACTGCAGCTTGTCCCACCACCAGGGGGAGCTACTGCACCACAGAAGAAGTGTCACAGCTACAGCAGATCAAGTCCATGAAGCAGTCCATGAAGCAGTCCATGAAGCAGTCGGTCTATGAAGCAGTCGGTCCATGAAGCAGTCCATGAAGCAGTCGGTCCATGAAGCAGTCAGTCCATGAAGCAGTCGGTCCATGAAGCAGTCGGTCCATGAAGCAGTCGGTCCATGATCCATGAAGCAGTCGGTCCATGAAGCAGTCAGTCCATGAAGCAGTCCATGAAGCAGTCGGTCCATGATCCATGAAGCAGTCGGTCCATGAAGCAGTCGGTCCATGAAGCAGTCGGTCCATGAAGCAGTCGGTCCATGAAGCAGTCCATGAAGCAGTCGGTCCATGAAGCAGTCGGTCCATGAAGCAGTCCATGAAGCAGTCGGTCCATGAAGCAGTCAGTCCATGAAGCAGTCCATGAAGCAGTCGGTCCATGAAGCAATCAGTCCATGAAGCAGTCGGTCCATGAAGCAGTCGGTCCATGAAGCAGTCGGTCCATGAAGCAGTGAAATATAATAACTCTGTGTTTACCCTTCCAAGGTGAAGTTGAGGAAGACGTCCGTCCCGTGAGTTCCCTCGTCTTCATATCTTTGACCTCGTCTCTTCCGCCCTTCCTCCGACGTTTTGATCGCTCTTCATTTTTATCGTCTGCCTGTTCGTCCCGTCCGTCACGCCGACCTGCAGAGCACCTTCTAAAACATCAAAGGGAGTCTTCACGCAGCGCGGATGCCTTTGATACCTGACGATAACGCCGTCCCTCTGAGGTCCGAACCGGCGATAAGCTTTGACGAATGATATCGACTCCGTGACCTTCAGGCTCCGCCGGCGACCTTTAGGGAAACATGCTCATTACATCACGGCAACGGAACTCAAACGCATCTTCAGCCAGTTAGATATTAATTTGAGTTATGACGATGTTCCTTTACGTCCTCTAATAATCAACGGTTTGATTGGTCCCCGTAATCCAATTAATTTAAGATGATTGGGCCCCTGGTTATCAGGTACTTTGATATCACAGGAGGTACAGTGTGTACTACATAGTAATAACTTTATTTATATAGCACCTTTTAAAAGCAGAGTTTACAAAGTGCTCGACAGAGAATGAAGGCAAAACTAATGGAATGGTAAAATAAAATGAAAAATAAAGAACAATAGACAAACTAAATGAGGGGAACAGAAAAGCTGCATAAAAGGACGACATCACTTAAAAGATGTTCTATAAAAATGGTTTAAAGAAGTGATTTTAAAGAAGTCAGAATTAAGTTAGAATTAAAAGCACAACTATCAGCATTTGTTGATGTTAAAGGAATATAAATATGTATTGATGCTTCAGATGTCAATACGGTAAATGTGAAGTTAGAGCGGTTGTCTTGTGGCGGGTCTGAGAGGCTTTTATTTCTTTAACCCAAATCTAGTGGTTTGAAATTTTTTTATTTTTTTATTACATAACAAAAACATAAAAAAATAAAGAAATAAAGAAAAAGACACAAGGACAAATACGCCAGTGGGGGAAGAGCAAAATATATAAATATAATACACGTGCTTTGGAGATCGTTGCATTACCAAAATAGTCCAAAAATAAATGTCTCATATAATCTTTAATAAGTGTCCGAGCCATTACCTATAAAACCTCTGTAGAACTGAGGCTGCACAGTCAATCATCATCAGTTCTATAATTATCAGGTATAATTATCAGTTCAGTAATGATCAGTTCTATAATAATCGTTTGCCAGTTAATAGAAAATAATCATACTAATTTGCTTTATTGTAGTTAAATCACATTATTCTCTCTTGTTTTTTTATTTGGCTCAAATTCTTAACATTAGGATTCGTCAATAATAATAATAATAATAATAATAATCTCTGCTTTGTAGGTGTATTGAGATCAATTATTGCTAATTTATTTCCCCATAAAAAAATTAAAAAAATCTGTTTAACAATATTCAGATATTTTAAGTGGAATTAATGATATAATGAAAGTGAAAACATGTATTTTAAGTGTTTTAGCATTTAACGTACCCCCAAAAAAGACATTCAATTCCCTTTTTAATAAACAGGGTTTACATGCACCCTATATGCAAACACCTTTTTATAGGTAAACATGAAGATGAGAATATGACAGCAGGTTGTAACTCGTGTCTCTGGAGGAGGCCTCCTCCTCTGCAGCTGAGCAGGAGGTGATGAGGAGCTCTCCTTCTGATCCCGGATCAGTTCCTTACTTCCTCCTGTTCCTCCCGTCTGAGCCTCTGGTGACGTGAGGTTGTTACCTGCGTCGGTGTCGCTGTGTTCTCATTCCTCCAGACGTCCAGTCGCTCCGGGGAAAGTTCCTCCTCAGCTAGTGGAGCGACTAACGAGACAGGAAGCGGCGAATCAGGGGAAGAGGCAGAACGACAGTGCAGCCGATCATTTGGCCCGCGCTGTGTGCGTCGCCGGGTGGATACAAGTAGACAAACACTCTGCCAGAACAACACAACATGTAATGCACCTTTTAATCCATAATGCATACGTCTCAAACCACCCCGCTGTGAGCAAACAGCCAATTAAATCTCACCTCCGGAAATAAATATGTGTGAGGCCCACGGAGGTAATGTGTGTGTGTGTGTGTGTGGGGGGGGGGGGGGGTGTAATGACAGGATGACGATGTGCAGCCTGCAGCCTCAGGAGGAGGACGTTGAGAGGGAAGATGGAAAATGAAGCATGAAGTATTTGTCTGCTGCTATACTGTAAACAACAACAACAACAACAAGTCTGACTTTAGGTGTTGTGAGCTGTGAGATCAGGGCCCAGGAGGGAGAGCAGCTCATGTGTGTGTGTAGGTGTGTATGTGTTTGAGTGTGTGTGTAGGTGTGTGTATGTGTGTATGTGTGTGTATGTGTGTTTGTGTGTAGGTGTGTGTATGTGTATGTGTGTATGTGTGTGTCTAGGTGTGTGTATGTGTTTGAGTGTGTGTGTATGTGTGTATGTGTTTGAGTGTGTGTGTAGGTGTGTGTATGTGTGTATGTGTGTGTATGTGTGTTTGTGTGTAGGTGTGTGTATGTGTGTGTCTAGGTGTGTGTATGTGTTTGAGTGTGTGTGTGTAGGTGTGTGTATGTGTGTATGTGTGTGTCTAGGTGTGTGTATGTGTGTGTATGTGTTTGAATGTGTGTGTGTGTGTGTGTATGTGTATGTGTGTATGTGTTTCTAGGTGTGTGTGTATGTGTGTCTAGGTGTGTGTGTATGTGTGTGTGTGTGTACGTATGTGTATATGTGTATGTGTGTGTATGTGTGTGTATGTGTGTGTGTAGGTGTGTGTGTGTGAGCTTGTAAGTGAAGTGTTGTCCGGAGGAAAGTGTGTGTTATTACCAATACAGGTTAAATGAGATGTTCCATTGTGTGGATTCCTGAAGGTGTCGGTCAGCTGTTCCCTCTCTGAGTGTGTGTGTGTGAGTGTGTGTGTCTCAGTGTGTGTGTGTCTGTGTGTGTATGTGTGTGTGTGTGTGTGTGTGAGTGTGTGTGTCTCAGTGTGTGTGTCTATCCGACTCCTCCTTCCTTTCGACTCGTATCACAACAATGAGGCGTTGTTGCCCCTCAGGTGTTATGAGCTGTTATCCTCCGGTTCATTTTACTGCCGGTAGCACCGACTCATTAAAGCGTCATCACAGTGCTGCAGACTTCATATGATTCACAGCACGGGTTGTTAACAAAGTTAATTATACCTTTATAAAAGTTTTACAGTCTGATTAAAATGTTCCTCCTCGTGTGTGAAAGGTCACGGGAGACGGAATCCCCCGGAGACTTCTCCTGACTTCAGCTGACATTTCCTCTCCAAATGGCGTCTGCCTTCCTCGGCGCCGCATCATTTATCTCCTCCCTCGTTTGGCACGAAGGGGGGCGGCCATCTTTATGAGGGTGGTGCTGCGCAGGAGCTGAGCCCAATACACATGGGGGGTGGAGGTGGTGACCTAAAGGTGGTGACCTAAAGGTGGTGACCTGGAGGTGGTGACCTAAAGGTGGTGACCTGAAGGTGGTGACCTGAAGGTGGTGACCTGGAGGTGGTGACCTGGAGGTGGTGACCTGAAGGTGGTGACCTAAAGGTGGTGACCTGGAGGTGGTGACCTGAAGGTGGTGACCTGGAGGTGGTGACCTGAAGGTGGTGACCTGGAGGTGGTGACCTGAAGGTGGTGACCTGAAGGTGGTGACCTGGAGGTGGTGACCTGGAGGTGGTGACCTAAAGGTGGTGACCTGAAGGTGGTGACCTGAAGGTGGTGACCTGAAGGTGGTGACCTAAAGGTGGTGACCTGAAGGTGGTGACCTGAAGGTGGTGACCTGAAGGTGGTGACCTGGAGGTGGTGACCTGGAGGTGGTGACCTGAAGGTGGTGACCTGAAGGTGGTGACCTGGAGGTGGTGACCTAAAGGTGGTGACCTGGAGGTGGTGACCTGAAGGTGGTGACCTAAAGGTGGTGACCTGAAGGTGGTGACCTGGAGGTGGTGACCTGAAGGTGGTGACCTAAAGGTGGTGACCTGGAGGTGGTGACCTGAAGGTGGTGACCTGAAGGTGGTGACCTAAAGGTGGTGACCTGAAGGTGGTGACCTGGAGGTGGTGACCTGGAGGTGGTGACCTGGAGGTGGTGACCTGAAGGTTGTGACCTAAAGGTGGTGACCTGGAGGTGGTGACCTGAAGGTGGTGACCTGGAGGTGGTGACCTGGAGGTGGTGACCTGAAGGTGGTGACCTGGAGGTGGTGACCTGAAGGTGGTGACCTGAATGTGGTGACCTAAAGATGGTGACCTGGAGGTGGTGACCTGGAGGTGGTGACCTAAAGGTGGTGACCTGAAGGTGGTGACCTGAAGGTGGTGACCTAAAGATGGTGACCTGGAGGTGGTGACCTGAAGGTGGCGACCTAAAGGTGGTGACCTGGAGGTGGTGACCTGGAGGTGGTGACCTGACCTGGAGGTGGTGACCTGAAGGTGGTGACCTGGAGGTGGTGACCTGAAGGTGGTGACCTGAAGGTGGTGACCTAAAGGTGGTGACCTGGAGGTGGTGACCTAAAGGTGGTGACCTGAAGGTGGTGACCTGGAGGTGGTGACCTGACCTGGAGGTGGTGACCTGGAGGTGGTGACCTGAAGGTGGTGACCTGGAGGTGGTGACCTGGAGGTGGTGACCTAAAGGTGGTGACCTGAAGGTGGTGACCTGGAGGTGGTGACCTGAAGGTGGTGACCTGAAGGTGGTGACCTGGAGGTGGTGACCTGGAGGTGGTGACCTGAAGGTGGTGACCTGGAGGTGGTGACCTGAAGGTGGTGACCTAAAGGTGGTGACCTGGAGGTGGTGACCTAAAGGTGGTGACCTGAAGGTGGTGACCTGAAGGTGGTGACCTGGAGGTGGTGACCTGGAGGTGGTGACCTGAAGGTGGTGACCTGGAGGTGGTGACCTGAAGGTGGTGACCTGAAGGTGGTGACCTAAAGGTGGTGACCTGGAGGTGGTGACCTGGAGGTGGTGACCTAAAGGTGGTGACCTGGAGGTGGTGACCTGGAGGTGGTGACCTAAAGATGGTGACCTGGAGGTGGTGACCTGAAGGTGGTGACCTGAAGGTGGCGACCTGGAGGTGGTGACCTGAAGGTGGTGACCTGAACGTGGTGACCTGGAGGTGGTGACCTGAAGGTGGTGACCTGGAGGTGGTGACCTGGAGGTGGTGACCTGGACCTGAAGGTGGTGACCTGGAAGGTGGTGACCTGGAGGTGGTGACCTGAAGGTGGTGACCTGAAGGTGGTGACCTGGAGGTGGTGACCTGAAGGTGGTGACCTGGAGGTGCTGACCTGAAGGTGGTGACCTGGAGGTGGTGACCTGGAGGTGGTGACCTGGAGGTGGTGACCTGAAGGTGGTGACCTGGAGGTGGTGACCTGAAGGTGGTGACCTGAAGGTGGTGACCTGAAGGTGGTGACCTGGAGGTGGTGACCTGGAGGTGGTGACCTGGAGGTGGTGACCTGAAGGTGGTGACCTGGAGGTGGTGACCTGGAGGTGGTGACCTGGAGGTGGTGACCTGAAGGTGGTGACCTGAAGGTGGCGACCTGGAGGTGGTGACCTGAAGGTGGTGACCTGAAGGTGGTGACCTGGAGGTGGTGACCTGAAGGTGGTGACCTGGAGGTGGTGACCTGAAGGTGGTGACCTGGAGGTGGTGACGACCTGAAGGTGGTGACCTGAGGTGGTGACCTGGAGGTGGTGACCTGAAGGTGGTGACCTGACCTGGAGGTGGTGACCTGAAGGTGGTGACCTGAAGGTGGTGACCTGGAGGTGGTGACCTGAAGGTGGTGACCTGAAGGTGGCGACCTGAAGGTGGTGACCTGAAGGTGGTGACCTGAAGGTGGTGACCTGGAGGTGGTGACCTGAAGGTGGTGACCTGAAGGTGGTGACCTGGAGGTGGTGACCTGAAGGTGGTGACCTGAAGGTGGTGACCTGGAGGTGGTGACCTGGAGGTGGTGACCTGGAGGTGGTGACCTGAAGGTGGTGACCTGAAGGTGGTGACCTGGAGGTGGTGACCTGGAGGTGGTGACCTGAAGGTGGTGACCTGAAGGTGGTGACCTGACCTGGAGGTGGTGACCTGAAGGTGGTGACCTGAAGGTGGTGACCTGACCTGGAGGTGGTGACCTGAAGGTGGTGACCTGGAGGTGGTGACCTGAAGGTGGTGACCTGAAGGTGGTGACCTGGAGGTGGTGACCTGAAGGTGGTGACCTGGAGGTGGTGACCTGAAGGTGGTGACCTGAAGGTGGTGACCTGGAGGTGGTGACCTGGAGGTGGTGACCTGAAGGTGGTGACCTGAAGGTGGTGACCTGAAGGTGGTGACCTAAAGGTGGCGACCTGGAGGTGGTGACCTGAAGGTGGTGACCTGATGGTGACCTGGAGGTGGTGACCTGAAGGTGGTGACCTGGAGGTGGTGACCTGAGGTGGTGACCTGAAGGTGGTGACCTGGAGGTGGTGACCTGAAGGTGGTGACCTGAGGTGACCTGGAGGTGGTGACCTGGAGGTGGTGACCTGAGGTGGTGACCTGAGGTGGTGACCTGGAGGTGGTGACCTGGGGTGGTGACCTGGAGGTGGTGACCTGGGTGGTGACCTGGTGACCTGGAGGTGGTGACCTGAAGGTGGTGACCTGAAGGTGGGTGACCTGAGGTGGTGACCTGGAGGTGGTGACCTGAAGGTGGTGACCTGGAGGTGGTGACCTGAGGTGGTGACCTGACCTGGAGGTGGTGACCCAAAGATGGTGACCTGGAGGTGGTGACCTGGAGGTGGTGACCTGAAGGTGGTGACCTGAGGTGGTGACCTGGAGGTGGTGACCTGAAGGTGGTGACCTGAAGATGGTGACCTGGGTGGTGACCTGACCTGAGGTGGTGACCTGATGGTGACCTGACCTGGAGGTGGTGACCTAAAGATGGTGACCTGAAGGTGGTGACCTGGAGGTGGTGACCTGAAGGTGGTGACCTAAGGTGGTGACCTGGAGGTGGTGACCTGAAGGTGGTGACCTGAGGTGGTGACCTGAAGGTGGTGACCTGGAGGTGGTGACCTGAAGGTGGTGACCTGGAGGTGGTGACCTGAAGGTGGTGACCTGACCTGGAGGTGGTGACCTAAAGATGGTGACCTGGAGGTGGTGACCTGAAGGTGGCGACCTGGAGGTGGTGACCTGGAGGTGGTGACCTGAAGGTGGTGACCTGAGGTGGTGACCTGGAGGTGGTGACCTGGAGGTGGTGACCTAAAGATGGTGACCTGGAGGTGGTGACCTGGAGGTGGTGACCTGAGGTGGTGACCTGAAGGTGGTGACCTGGAGGTGGTGACCTGGTGACCTGAGGTGGTGACCTGGAGGTGGTGACCTGAAGGTGGTGACCTAAAGGTGGTGACCTGGAGGTGGTGACCTGAGGTGGTGACCTAAGGTGGTGACCTGAGGTGGTGACCTGGAGGTGGTGACCTGAAGGTGGTGACCTGGTGGTGACCTGGAGGTGGTGACCTAAAGATGGTGACCTGGAGGTGGTGACCTGGAGGTGGTGACCTGAAGGTGGTGACCTGGGTGGTGACCTGAGGTGGTGACCTGAAGGTGGTGACCTGGAGGTGGTGACCTGGAGGTGGTGACCTGAGGTGGTGACCTAAGGTGGTGACCTGGAGGTGGTGACCTGAAGGTGGTGACCTGGAGGTGGTGACCTGGGTGGTGACCTGAAGGTGGTGACCTGGGTGGTGACCTGGAGGTGGTGACCTGGAGGTGGTGACCTAAAGGTGGTGACCTGGAGGTGGTGACCTGGAGGTGGTGACCTGAAGGTGGTGACCTGAAGGTGGTGACCTGACCTGGGTGGTGACCTGAAGGTGGTGACCTGGAGGTGGTGACCTGAGGTGGTGACCTGGAGGTGGTGACCTGAAGGTGGTGACCTGACCTGGAGGTGGTGACCTGAAGGTGGTGACCTGAAGGTGGTGACCTGGGTGGTGACCTGGAGGTGGTGACCTGGAGGTGGTGACCTGAAGGTGGTGACCTCGAGGTGGTGACCTGGAGGTGGTGACCTGAAGGTGGTGACCTGAAGGTGGTGACCTGGAGGTGGTGACCTGAAGGTGGTGACCTGGAGGTGGTGACCTGGAGGTGGTGACCTGAAGGTGGCGACCTGAAGGTGGTGACCTGAAGGTGGTGACCTGAAGGTGGTGACCTGACCTGGAGGTGGTGACCTGAAGGTGGTGACCTGAAGGTGGTGACCTGACCTGGAGGTGGTGACCTGAAGGTGGTGACCTGGAGGTGGTGACCTGAAGGTGGTGACCTGAAGGTGGTGACCTGGAGGTGGTGACCTGGAGGTGGTGACCTGAAGGTGGTGACCTGAAGGTGGTGACCTAAAGGTGGTGACCTGAAGGTGGTGACCTGGAGGTGGTGACCTGGAGGTGGTGACCTGACCTGGAGGTGGTGACCTGGAGGTGGTGACCTGAAGGTGGTGACCTGAAGGTGGTGACCTGGAGGTGGTGACCTGGAGGTGGTGACCTGGAGGTGGTGACCTGAAGGTGGTGACCTGGAGGTGGTGACCTGGAGGTGGTGACCTGAAGGTGGTGACCTGACCTGGAGGTGGTGACCTGAAGGTGGTGACCTGAAGGTGGTGACCTGGAGGTGGTGACCTGAAGGTGGTGACCTGGAGGTGGTGACCTGGAGGTGGTGACCTGGAGGTGGTGACCCAAAGGTGGTGACCTGAAGGTGGTGACCTGAGGTGGTGACCTGGAGGTGGTGACCTGGAGGTGGTGACCTGAAGGTGGTGACCTGGAGGTGGTGACCTGAAGGTGGTGACCTGGAGGTGGTGACCTAAGGTGGTGACCTGAAGGTGGTGACCTGAAGGTGGTGACCTGGAGGTGGTGACCTGAAGGTGGTGACCTGAAGGTGGTGACCTGAAGGTGGTGACCTGGAGGTGGTGACCTGACCTGGAGGTGGTGACCTGAAGGTGGTGACCTGAAGGTGGTGACCTGACCTGGAGGTGGTGACCTAATGATGGTGACCTGGAGGTGGTGACCTGGAGGTGGTGACCTGAAGGTGGTGACCTGATGGTGACCTGGAGGTGGTGACCTGAGGTGGTGACCTGAAGGTGGTGACCTGAAGGTGGTGACCTGGAGGTGGTGACCTGGTGACCTGGAGGTGGTGACCTGGAGGTGGTGACCTGGTGGTGACCTGGAGGTGGTGACCTGAAGGTGGTGACCTGGAGGTGGTGACCTGACCTGAGGTGGTGACCTAAGGTGGTGACCTGGAGGTGGTGAGCTCGAGGTGGTGACCTGAAGGTGGTGACCTGAAGGTGGCGGCCTGGAGGTGGTGACCTGGAGGTGGTGACCTGAAGGTGGTGACCTGACCTGGAGGTGGTGACCTGAAGGTGGTGACCTGGAGGTGGTGACCTGAAGGTGGTGACCTGGAGGTGGTGACCTGGAGGTGGTGACCTGACCTGGAGGTGGTGACCTGAAGGTGGTGACCTGAAGGTGGTGACCTGGAGGTGGTGACCTGAAGGTGGTGACCTGAAGGTGGTGACCTAAAGGTGGTGACCTGAAGCTGGTGACCTGAAGGTGGTGACCTGGAGGTGGTGACCTGAAGGTGGTGACCTGGAGGTGGTGACCTGAAGGTGGTGACCTGAAGGTGGTGACCTGGAGGTGGTGACCTGACCTGGAGGTGGTGACCTGAAGGTGGTGACCTGAAGGTGGTGACCTGACCTGGAGGTGGTGACCTAATGATGGTGACCTGGAGGTGGTGACCTGGAGGTGGTGACCTGAAGGTGGTGACCTAAAGATGGTGACCTGGAGGTGGTGACCTGGAGGTGGTGACCTGAAGGTGGTGACCTGAAGGTGGTGACCTGGAGGTGGTGACCTGAAGGTGGTGACCTGACCTGGAGGTGGTGACCTAAAGATGGTGACCTGGAGGTGGTGACCTGGAGGTGGTGACCTGAAGGTGGCGACCTGGAGGTGGTGACCTGGAGGTGGTGACCTGACCTGGAGGTGGTGACCTAAAGATGGTGACCTGGAGGTGGTGACCTGGAGGTGGTGACCTGAAGGTGGTGACCTGAAGGTGGCGACCTGGAGGTGGTGACCTGAAGGTGGTGACCTGACCTGGAGGTGGTGACCTGAAGGTGGTGACCTGGAGGTGGTGACCTGAAGGTGGTGACCTGGAGGTGGTGACCTGAAGGTGGCGACCTGGAGGTGGTGACCTGAAGGTGGTGACCTGACCTGGAGGTGGTGACCTAAAGGTGGTGACCTGAAGGTGGCGGCCTAAAGGTGGTGACCTGAAGGTGGTGACCTGGAGGTGGTGACCTGAAGGTGGCGACCTAAAGATGGTGACCTGGAGGTGGTGACCTAAAGATGGTGACCTGGAGGTGGTGACCTAAAGGTGGTGACCTGGAGGTGGTGACCTGGAGGTGGTGACCTGACCTGGAGGTGGTGACCTAAAGATGGTGACCTGACCTGGAGGTGGTGACCTAAAGATGGTGACCTGTAGGTGGTGACCTGGAGGTGGTGACCTAATGTTGGTGACCTGGAGGTGGTGACCTAAAGGTGGTGACCTGGAGGTGGTGACCTAATGATGGTGACCTGGAGGTGGTGACCTAAAGGTGGTGACCTGACCTGGAGGTGGTGACCTGAAGGTGGTGACCTGGAGGTGGTGACCTGGAGGTGGTGACCTAAAGGTGGTGACCTGAAGGTGGTGACCTGGAGGTGGTGACCTAAAGATGGTGACCTGGAGGTGGTGACCTGGAGGTGGTGACCTGAAGGTGGCGACCTAAAGGTGGTGACCTGGAGGTGGTGACCTGGAGGTGGTGACCTAATGATGGTGACCTGGAGGTGGTGACCTGGAGGTGGTGACCTGGAGGTGGTGACCTGGAGGTGGTGACCTAAAGATGGTGACCTGAAGGTGGTGACCTGGAGGTGGTGACCTGAAGGTGGTGACCTAAAGATGGTGACCTGGAGGTGGTGACCTGAAGGTGGTGACCTAAAGATGGTGACCTGGAGGTGGTGACCTGAAGGTGGTGACCTAAAGATGGTGACCTGGAGGTGGTGACCTGAAGGTGGTGACCTAAAGATGGTGACCTGGAGGTGGTGACCTGAAGGTGGTGACCTGAAGGTGGTGACCTAAAGATGGTGACCTGGAGGTGGTGACCTGAAGGTGGTGACCTAAAGATGGTGACCTGGAGGTGGTGACCTGACCTGGAGGTGGTGACCTGAAGATGGTGACCTGACCTGGAGGTGGTGACCTGAAGGTGGTGACCTGAAGGTGGTGACCTAAAGATGGTGACCTGGAGGTGGTGACCTGACCTGGAGGTGGTGACCTGAAGATGGTGACCTGACCTGGAGGTGGTGACCTGACCTGGAGGTGGTGACCTGAAGGTGGTGACCTAAAGATGGTGACCTGGAGGTGGTGACCTGACCTGGAGGTGGTGACCTGACCTAAAGATGGTGACCTGGAGGTGGTGACCTGACCTGGAGGTGGTGACCTGAAGGTGGTGACCTAAAGATGGTGACCTGGAGGTGGTGACCTGAAGGTGGTGACCTGGAGGTGGTGACCTGAAGGTGGTGACCTGAAGGTGGTGACCTAAAGGTGGTGACCTGGAGGTGGTGACCTGGAGGTGGTGACCTAAAGGTGGTGACCTGGAGGTGGTGACCTGGAGGTGGTGACCTAAAGATGGTGACCTGGAGGTGGTGACCTGAAGGTGGTGACCTGAAGGTGGCGACCTGGAGGTGGTGACCTGAAGGTGGTGACCTGAAGGTGGTGACCTGAAGGTGGTGACCTGAAGGTGGTGACCTGGAGGTGGTGACCTGGAGGTGGTGACCTAAAGGTGGTGACCTGGAGGTGGTGACCTGGAGGTGGTGACCTGAAGGTGGTGACCTGAAGGTGGTGACCTGAAGGTGGTGACCTGAAGGTGGTGACCTGAAGGTGGTGACCTGGAGGTGGTGACCTGGAGGTGGTGACCTGGAGGTGGTGACCTGGAGGTGGTGACCTGAAGGTGGTGACCTGGAGGTGGTGACCTGAAGGTGGTGACCTGAAGGTGGTGACCTAAAGGTGGTGACCTGGAGGTGGTGACCTGGAGGTGGTGACCTGAAGGTGGTGACCTGGAGGTGGTGACCTGGAGGTGGTGACCTGAAGGTGGTGACCTGAAGGTGGTGACCTAAAGGTGGTGACCTGGAGGTGGTGACCTGGAGGTGGTGACCTAAAGGTGGTGACCTGGAGGTGGTGACCTGAGGTGGTGACCTGGAGGTGGTGACCTGAAGGTGGTGACCTGAGGTGGTGACCTGGAGGTGGTGACCTGAAGGTGGTGACCTGACCTGGAGGTGGTGACCTGAAGGTGGTGACCTGAAGGTGGTGACCTGGAGGTGGTGACCTGAGGTGGTGACCTGGAGGTGGTGACCTGAAGGTGGTGACCTGAAGGTGGTGACCTGAGGTGGTGACCTGAAGGTGGTGACCTGAAGGTGGTGACCTGACCTGGAGGTGGTGACCTGAAGGTGGTGACCTGAAGGTGGTGACCTGAAGGTGGTGACCTGGAGGTGGTGACCTGACCTGGAGGTGGTGACCTGGAGGTGGTGACCTGAAGGTGGTGACCTGAAGGTGGTGACCTGGAGGTGGTGACCTGGAGGTGGTGACCTGAAGGTGGTGACCTGAAGGTGGTGACCTAAAGGTGGTGACCTGAAGGTGGTGACCTGGAGGTGGTGACCTGGAGGTGGTGACCTGACCTGGAGGTGGTGACCTGGAGGTGGTGACCTGAAGGTGGTGACCTGAAGGTGGTGACCTGGAGGTGGTGACCTGGAGGTGGTGACCTGGAGGTGGTGACCTGAAGGTGGCGACCTGGAGGTGGTGACCTGGAGGTGGTGACCTGAAGGTGGTGACCTGACCTGGAGGTGGTGACCTGAAGGTGGTGACCTGAAGGTGGTGACCTGGAGGTGGTGACCTGAAGGTGGTGACCTGAAGGTGGTGACCTGAAGGTGGTGACCTGAAGGTGGTGACCTGGAGGTGGTGACCTGGAGGTGGTGACCTGGAGGTGGTGACCTGAAGGTGGTGACCTGAAGGTGGTGACCTGAAGGTGGTGACCTAAAGGTGGCGACCTGGAGGTGGTGACCTGAAGGTGGTGACCTGGAGGTGGTGACCTGGAGGTGGTGACCTGGAGGTGGTGACCTGAAGGTGGTGACCTGGAGGTGGTGACCTGAAGGTGGTGACCTGAAGGTGGTGACCTAAAGGTGGTGACCTGGAGGTGGTGACCTGGAGGTGGTGACCTGAAGGTGGTGACCTGGAGGTGGTGACCTGGAGGTGGTGACCTGAAGGTGGTGACCTGAAGGTGGTGACCTAAAGGTGGTGACCTGGAGGTGGTGACCTGGAGGTGGTGACCTAAAGGTGGTGACCTGGAGGTGGTGACCTGGAGGTGGTGACCTGGAGGTGGTGACCTGAAGGTGGTGACCTGAAGGTGGCGACCTGGAGGTGGTGACCTGAAGGTGGTGACCTGACCTGGAGGTGGTGACCTGAAGGTGGTGACCTGAAGGTGGTGACCTGGAGGTGGTGACCTGAAGGTGGTGACCTGGAGGTGGTGACCTGAAGGTGGTGACCTGAAGGTGGCGACCTGAAGGTGGTGACCTGAAGGTGGTGACCTGAAGGTGGTGACCTGAAGGTGGTGACCTGACCTGGAGGTGGTGACCTGAAGGTGGTGACCTGAAGGTGGTGACCTGAAGGTGGTGACCTGACCTGGAGGTGGTGACCTGAAGGTGGTGACCTGGAGGTGGTGACCTGAAGGTGGTGACCTGGAGGTGGTGACCTGGAGGTGGTGACCTGAAGGTGGTGACCTGAAGGTGGTGACCTAAAGGTGGTGACCTGAAGGTGGTGACCTGGAGGTGGTGACCTGGAGGTGGTGACCTGACCTGGAGGTGGTGACCTGGAGGTGGTGACCTGAAGGTGGTGACCTGAAGGTGGTGACCTGGAGGTGGTGACCTGGAGGTGGTGACCTGGAGGTGGTGACCTGAAGGTGGCGACCTGGAGGTGGTGACCTGGAGGTGGTGACCTGAAGGTGGTGACCTGACCTGGAGGTGGTGACCTGAAGGTGGTGACCTGAAGGTGGTGACCTGGAGGTGGTGACCTGAAGGTGGTGACCTGGAGGTGGTGACCTGGAGGTGGTGACCTGAAGGTGGTGACCTGAAGGTGGTGACCTAAAGGTGGTGACCTGAAGGTGGTGACCTGGAGGTGGTGACCTGGAGGTGGTGACCTGACCTGGAGGTGGTGACCTGAAGGTGGTGACCTGAAGGTGGTGACCTGGAGGTGGTGACCTGAAGGTGGTGACCTGAAGGTGGTGACCTAAAGGTGGTGACCTGAAGGTGGTGACCTGAAGGTGGTGACCTGGAGGTGGTGACCTGAAGGTGGTGACCTGGAGTTGGTGACCTGAAGGTGGTGACCTGAAGGTGGTGACCTGGAGGTGGTGACCTGACCTGGAGGTGGTGACCTGAAGGTGGTGACCTGAAGGTGGTGACCTGACCTGGAGGTGGTGACCTAATGATGGTGACCTGGAGGTGGTGACCTGGAGGTGGTGACCTGAAGGTGGTGACCTAAAGATGGTGACCTGGAGGTGGTGACCTGGAGGTGGTGACCTGAAGGTGGTGACCTGAAGGTGGTGACCTGGAGGTGGTGACCTGAAGGTGGTGACCTGACCTGGAGGTGGTGACCTAAAGATGGTGACCTGGAGGTGGTGACCTGGAGGTGGTGACCTGAAGGTGGCGACCTGGAGGTGGTGACCTGAAGGTGGTGACCTGGAGGTGGTGACCTGACCTGGAGGTGGTGACCTAAAGATGGTGACCTGGAGGTGGTGACCTGGAGGTGGTGACCTGAAGGTGGTGACCTGAAGGTGGCGACCTGGAGGTGGTGACCTGAAGGTGGTGACCTGACCTGGAGGTGGTGACCTGAAGGTGGTGACCTGACCTGGAGGTGGTGACCTGAAGGTGGTGACCTGGAGGTGGTGACCTGAAGGTGGCGACCTGGAGGTGGTGACCTGAAGGTGGTGACCTGACCTGGAGGTGGTGACCTAAAGGTGGTGACCTGAAGGTGGCGGCCTAAAGGTGGTGACCTGAAGGTGGTGACCTGGAGGTGGTGACCTGAAGGTGGCGACCTAAAGATGGTGACCTGGAGGTGGTGACCTAAAGATGGTGACCTGGAGGTGGTGACCTAAAGGTGGTGACCTGGAGGTGGTGACCTGGAGGTGGTGACCTGACCTGGAGGTGGTGACCTAAAGATGGTGACCTGACCTGGAGGTGGTGACCTAAAGATGGTGACCTGGAGGTGGTGACCTGGAGGTGGTGACCTAAAGGTGGTGACCTGGAGGTGGTGACCTAATGATGGTGACCTGGAGGTGGTGACCTAAAGGTGGTGACCTGACCTGGAGGTGGTGACCTGAAGGTGGTGACCTGGAGGTGGTGACCTGGAGGTGGTGACCTAAAGGTGGTGACCTGAAGGTGGTGACCTGGAGGTGGTGACCTAAAGATGGTGACCTGGAGGTGGTGACCTGGAGGTGGTGACCTGAAGGTGGCGACCTAAAGGTGGTGACCTGGAGGTGGTGACCTAATGATGGTGACCTGGAGGTGGTGACCTGGAGGTGGTGACCTAAAGATGGTGACCTGGAGGTGGTGACCTAAAGATGGTGACCTGGAGGTGGTGACCTGGAGGTGGTGACCTAAAGATGGTGACCTGGAGGTGGTGACCTGAAGGTGGTGACCTAAAGATGGTGACCTGGAGGTGGTGACCTGAAGGTGGTGACCTAAAGATGGTGACCTGGAGGTGGTGACCTGAGGTGGTGACCTAAAGATGGTGACCTGGAGGTGGTGACCTGAAGGTGGTGACCTAAAGATGGTGACCTGGAGGTGGTGACCTGAAGGTGGTGACCTAAAGATGGTGACCTGGAGGTGGTGACCTGAAGGTGGTGACCTAAAGATGGTGACCTGGAGGTGGTGACCTGACCTGGAGGTGGTGACCTGAAGATGGTGACCTGACCTGGAGGTGGTGACCTGACCTGAAGCTGGTGACCTGAAGGTGGTGACCTAAAGATGGTGACCTGGAGGTGGTGACCTGACCTGGAGGTGGTGACCTGACCTGGAGGTGGTGACCTGAAGGTGGTGACCTAAAGATGGTGACCTGGAGGTGGTGACCTGACCTGGAGGTGGTGACCTGACCTAAAGATGGTGACCTGGAGGTGGTGACCTGACCTGGAGGTGGTGACCTGAAGGTGGTGACCTAAAGATGGTGACCTGGAGGTGGTGACCTGAAGGTGGTGACCTAAAGGTGGTGACCTGACCTGGAGGTGGTGACCTGACCTGAAGGTGGTGACCTGAAGGTGGTGACCTGAAGGTGGTGACCTGACCTGAAGGTGGTGACCTGGAGGTGGTGACCTAAAGGTGGTGACCTGAAGGTGGTGACCTGGAGGTGGTGACCTAAAGGTGGTGACCTGACCTGAAGGTGGTGACCTGGAGGTGGTGACCTAAAGGTGGTGACCTGACCTGGAGGTGGTGACCTGACCTGAAGGTGGTGACCTGGAGGTGGTGACCTGACCTGGAGGTGGTGACCTGACCTGAAGGTGGTGACCTAAAGGTGGTGACCTGAAGGTGGTGACCTGACCTGAAGGTGGTGACCTGTGTCTCATAAATCTCGACCTCTCCTCAGCCCTTGTTTACCTGTTGATGTTTCCCTCAGCCCTTGTTTACCTGTTGACGTTTCCCTCAGCCCTTGTTTACCTGTGTCTCTGCCTGCAGGAAGCCAGGTGGAGCTTCCTGTTCTCCTTCCTGGCGTTGCCGGCGGCGCTGCAGCTGTGCGTGCTGCCCTTCCTCCCCGAGAGCCCCCGCTACCTGCTGATGGAGAGGAAGGACGAGGCCGGAGCCCAGAGAGGTGAGCCAAGCTCCTCCCCCTCCAGGCCGCCGCCATGTTTACAAACAAACGGGCATAAAAACACAGAAATACTTTAATTCAATAATCACAGAAACAACAAAACCACAGAATCCTTCAAATAAATACTTTAAAAAAAAAAAACTGAACGCAAACACGTGTCCGTCCCTCCGGAGGCGAGCCCGAGTCTTCCTCGCCGCTGTTGCTTACGTTGTGCTGAGCGTGCATTATTATGGTCTGGCTCGCCGCCAGCCGCAGAGACGGTGGGAAAAGGGGCGGAGTCAGCAGCCTCCTAAACGCTGCCGTTTAAGGGAAGGAGATGCCCGCAGGCGTGACCTTGTGGATAACTCATTGTCTGCACTGCCGCACACACACACACACTCACACACACACACACAGACACACACACACACACACACACAGATGCACACACAAGTCATGCCAGCTGGAATCTTTTTTTCTTCTTCTCAAGAACAAAAGTAAGTTGAATTTGCTGGCTGTAAAGCGATGAAGCGATTCATATTTCTGTGTTCTTTGGCTCATGTCTCCGTGATGCTTTGGTGCAGAAGGATTCTGTAAAGATATTTAGAATCTGTGTGAAGTCCTCTTGCTTTCTAACATCTTTTTTTTACGATAGCACGAAGCTACATGTCGCTCGCTCCGGAAACGTTCTGAATGGGCCGACTCCTGACAAAATCCTGATTAGGATGTTTTCATTTTAATTTCAGTTGGTGTTTGAGTTGTGTTGAAATGGCTCATGGATACTTGTAGCCCATGTTGTCTTCTTTAATTTGATGTACAACTTCGATATATTTGCTCATGTTTATTATAATGTTATAGACAGTTTGGGTGCCAATTGGGGTAAAAAACAACAAAAAAGACCAAAACATAGATACAAAACAATTAGGAAAGCCACAGCAAATAACACATTCACACATCACCAATCGGACATCAGGACATCTTTAAGATTACATCATCAAATCAAGTCAGCATCGGTACCAGTGTTTTAAATCTGGCACGGGAAAGTCCACCCCGGAGGGGTTCACCACGTCTAAGACCGGTTTCCATATTTTGACAAATCCTTTGACGTTGTCATGGAGGGTGTGGGTCAACTTTTCCAAAGGGAGGACTTCCAAAATCTTTAGACATACAGAATTTAAGGAGAGTCTTTCGTGCAATATATAACAGTCTTCCAATCAGCCGTTGTTGCTCCTTGCACCGCTCTGTAGCTGAGGTATAGTGCTTTTTATTACTGTCAAAACGTTGCAATGTATTCATTTAGTAGTTCTAAAACGACGGTTTAATGTTGAATGCTTTGCATCTTTGAACTGAGGCTTTTATAACTGAGACTTTCTCTGTGTAGGATGATGAAAGGCTCCTTATATGAAAGTGATGCATTATGGGGAGAAAGCTTTCATAAATAAGGACTGATTGGAGCTAAAACCTCCACAAAAGGAACTGATTCACGTTGCTAAACAAGGTTAAGAGACGACCTAAAAGACCTTATTGAAGAATATTTGACCACCGTGAACAACTCAATGGAAGCTGTGTGGGCCGCTGTGATGTCACCAGCTCATCGAGAATATGAGGGACGCGTAGGAGAAGATATTCAAGCCCAGAGATCACAATCTGGTCACGGAGAATCTCTTTTCATGGAGTTTATCGTAAACTCGCGATTCTGTTTGAGCGTTGCTACGTCGCCCTGGTTACGGTACGTCACCATGGTTACGGTACTCCATCGGTCCAGGGGTGCACGTCTCACTCCACAGGTGTCAAACACATTTGGCCCGCCGCGTCATTTTATGGCTTGAAAGACACACGATCACCTTTGCTTGAATGAAATGTAAGAACAATATCCGGTGCTTTTATTTTGAAGGTTTTGAATAAAATGGATTTCTGTCATAATATTAGTGACATTTTCTTATGTTACAATATTTCTACACTCAAATGAACAATAATCAAATGCAAAGAGAGTTATTTCACGATAGGAGTTTATACGTTTATACGCTTCAGTCCTTTGAGGTCGGCCATGACGCCGACCCCTGGGTTACTGAAGGTCACAGGGAGGAAATGTTCTAAATTAATATGAAATATGCGTGCAACGCATCTTCCAGGTGTTTCTGCCGGCTTAATCGGTAAAAGAAAGACATTTTATGGGGGACCAATATATTGTGACTATTTCTTATCTGCGTTGATCGCACCAGTTTGTTTTATTATTCTATTATTCTGGTACATGCGTGTGATGCAGCACGGGACCCGTTTCCCGTAAGAGAATAAAACACATCTTATTTTATCTCATCGCACAAACGATGAGATAAGATATATCGATCGGAAAAGGGAACGCGACGCGACCTCGCTGTGAGTCTGTGGCTCATGCCAGGTCACCGGATAATAGCGATGACGGCGTAGGTCGTCTCGCCCTCGGCGGCGCGGAAGTAGGACACGCCCCCACAGTCCTGAGAGGAGGCCCAGTCGGCCAGAATAATGATGATTATGAATCCGATAGTTTTGATGTTCGTGAATAAACACAAACTTCGCTGGAGGCAGATTTGAGAACCGACTCCTGCCGAGCTCCTCAGTGTGTTACGTCCGTATTCTCTTCAGAAATATGCCGACTTTATAGTTTTTAGCCGTTTGCAACGTTCAGACGTCTGCTGCCGCCAGAGGAAACTCTCGTTCTGGAATGATCAAGCAGAATTAAGGATGTTTATCTAACTAAGCCACACTGAATGATCTCATGTTGTGTGTGCTATGCCGTAATAACCATAAGGTGTATGACAATTTCACAAAATGATTTGAGTTGCTACGGTTACGTGTCACCATAACTCAACGGTAGTGCGGCTTCCATGAGCGGACAGTGAAGGACCCCTGGTGGTCAGGAGAGAGAATGCAGCTTTAACACATGAAACATTTACTTCTATATAACCAGAGGAGTCGCCCCCTGGTGGTCAGGAGAGAGAATGCAGCTTTAACACATGAAGCGTAGACTTACTTGCAGTTGAAGGTTGGTGCTTTGCTCCCGTCGTGATGGAGCACTTGTCTTTCAGCTCCCTCTGGTTTCTCGCCATCTGTCTTTGTTTGTATTCGCAACAAATAAATAATTACGACCTTGAGTCAGTTGAGTCAGGAGCTGAGCTTTTGGTGTCTTGGTCTCCTGTCACACAGCGGCACGGCTTCCACTTGCTGAAGATCAGATAGTTGTGTCTACTGACGGAGGTTTAGTATTCACTGTATTTCTGGAGGAGCCACGATGTGGCGTGAGGTTTCCCCTTGAAGGTCGGATACCAAGGTCACTGGTCTCTGACCTGCAGTTGGAATCCGTCCGTTTCATTTATTGTTTTGCTCTTTTGCAGTTTCAGAGACATCAGACTCATGAAGCATATACTTCTATACAACCAGAGGAGTCGCCTCCTGGTGGTCAGGAGAGAGAATGCAGCTTTTTCAAAAAGTTGTTACTGCAGTAATCATGCATCGTGCGTGTTCTAAAGCGACCTGTCAATCAAGCCGTTGTGCGTTGGAGAGCTCAGATCTCAACGGTGCTGTGTGACGGCGCCCCGCCGGGGAAACAATGAAAAGGTTTCTACGCATCGATGTGTCGCGTCATGCCACCGACAGCGTGACGGCGTGACAGCGTGAGTCTGGATTTTAAAACAGGTCTCCATGGCTTCTGTCAGCAGGGATAGACTCACGTACATATTAATCTCTATGATAATTATGTAGAAGTCAGAGCTCATATGGCAGGCAATTTATTCATTGTTGGGTCACTTTTGGATGATTTTTTCTTCTCTTGTCTGACTTTTTAAATTCTTTAAATATGGATTAATGTCTTTGTGGCTTACGCCAGCCGGGATACCTCAGACCAGGTGTTAGTCAGACCCAATATGTGCTATTCTGGGTCATGTCTTTAGCCCATGACCACAGAGGAAGGCTAATAGACCTCCAGCTGCAGACACAGATATGAAACATGTCTGTATTTATGTTTTTATTCCTCTTGAATGAAATAAAAAAACATGCACCTCATAGCTTAGACTCGTACATGACGTGAATGTGTGAAGGTGTTGCGCAACAAGTAGGGCAGAGGGTTTTAATGGAGGTCAATTGTTTGCCATAATGTGATCTTTAGGATATCCGAGTCCATGAACAATGGAGATGATTTTGTGTTACTTCAAAAATCGATGTGATTGAGAGGGCTGAGTTTCATCTGCACTGCAGTAAAATGTAAAATTATGCAGGAAGCGTTTTGACTGCGAGTGTCACTGTCGGGTGTCATTGGGACAAATGTGTTGAATGCGACTTCATTAAAATCTTTATGAATATAGAAAAAAAATCAAAATGCTTATACACAAAACTGGGACTCGCATCAAAACATAAAAATAACGCCGCACAGAAGCTTTGATGAGAAGTGAAGTTAAAAAACAGCAAATATGTTTTCGGCTTGAAAGCGTATTCATCAATAAAGTTATTTAAAACTTCTGCTTTATTTTTCTCTCATAAGAATTCTCCACCTCGAGAAGTCAAGGTCTCCACTAGGTACTTTTAATATGCACACCACCTACTGGGGCTAATCTAATACTCATAATTCAATTTAAAAAAAATCTAATTTAAACACCGACCTGGGATGTGATTAACATTGAGACTTCATTCATTACCCAATACTTACTATATGGAGTCCAAAAAGAGCCCAAAAAACCTCAAAAGACAGATTTATACCCACAGACACGTAATAAACCTATAGACAACTGACTCCAGATCAGTCTGAGTGAGCGTGTGTTGTTTACACATGTATCCACTCCACAGGCTACGCACCCTAATCCGCTTTGATCTCAGCATGATGGTTTTAAATCTGTGTATGTGTGTGTGTGTGCATGCTCTTGTACTTCTATCCCAGTGAGGACTTAGACATGACTACACACAGACCCATGGGGACCTTAAAATGAGGTCCCCACGGGGAAACCCCTCCCGCGAGCTTCACAACAGTAACTAGACACGCCCCATGCTGTTTTCTAGGAAGTCCCCATAAAAAGCTTTTCAAGACAAGATCTGTGTGTGTGTGCTCTTGTACTTCTATCCCGGTGGGGACTTCGACCTGACTACACACAGACCCATGGGGACCCTAAAATGAGGTCCCCACGAGGAAACCCCTCCCACGAGCTTCACAACAGTGGCGAGACTCGCTCCATTCTGTTTTCTAGGATGTCCCCATAAAAAGCTTTTTAAGACAATATCTTTGTGTGTGTGTGTGTGTGTGTGTGTGTGTCTCAGCCTTCCAGAGGTTTCTGGGGAAGACGGACGTGTCCCAGGAGCTGGAGGAGGTCCACGCCGAGGCCCGGGCTCAGGACAACCTGCACACGGTCTCGGTGCTGCAGCTGATGAGGAACCCGGCGGTTCGATGGCAGCTCATCACCATCGTCATCAGCATGGCGTGCTACCAGCTGTGCGGCCTCAACGCCGTAAGACGCACTTTCAATTTCCTCAGACTCTCGGTGGAGTCTCGTTCTTTAGACTGTCCCAGTGCGTCGTATTTAGGATTATTATTATTTATTCAAGGCCAATCCGTGACATTCACGCTGCGTGTCAGCATCAGACTTTTTTTGGGAGGACGCTCCGTTACGCCTCATCACATCTGGAAATTGTCAATCAAGCTTTGGCCCCCGGGGAGCAGATTGGTGCAGAGCGTGCAGAACTCACTATGCATTCAGGAAGAGTTTTATTTTAGGAAGAGTTTTATTTCAGTCAACACTTTGAAGAGAACATTTGCTTTTGGCCATTTGAGGGAAAGCAAAACAAGTTGAACACATTAGCACACGGGGCAGACTGTCCCATAAGCAGCTGTTCTCGACGAACCTTCAGCAGACACGTGTTCCCTCCTAAAAAGTCCCATCAGGAACAAAAGCTTGTGAGTGGAGCAGGTGTAGTAGCCCCCACCCCCCAAACCCCAACGTGTCTCTATATGCACAGCTGTGACCCCCCATATGTGTTGTCTCTTTTAGATGTTTTCTTTTCGATTTAATTTGCAAAGGTTATATTTTTAAAAACACATTCTGCATATTCTTATTTTTTTGGGAAACAAAAATTCATATTCAGAACGGCCATCACAGAGAATAATAGTCACATTTTCACATTTGATATGTTGATGGATTTTATTATTACATTAAACCTAAGGCCGTCTGAATTATCATACAGAAAGATCACAACTGAATCTACAAACATTTACATTTCACAGGAATGTTATTTAGATGACTCTGGAGGTCTTGATTGTGATTCCCCATCACACCTGTCAATTGACTCCAGTAAATGTGATATAAATATATTTATATATATTATATTATAGGTTGAGACGGACTCGGTGATGTTGCAATGAAGCTGACAGCTCAGAAATAGTCCCGCAAACAATCTGGCGGCATCAATCAGAGCTTCAGTCCATCAAAAACAGCCTATATACAGGACTGTCTCAGAAAATTAGAATATTGTGATAAAGTTCTTTATTTTCTGTAATGCAATTAAAAAAACAAAAATGTCATGCATTCTGGATTCATTACAAATCAACTGAAATATTGCAAGCCTTTTATTCTTTTAATATTGCTGATTATGGCTTACAGCTTAAGAAAACTCTAAAATCCTATCTCATAAAATTTTAATATTTCCTCAGACCAAGTAAAAAAAAAGATTTATAACAGCTGAATGTTTGTCAAGGCTCAGGAAACCCTTGCAGGTGTTTCGAGTTAATTAGACAATTCAAGTGATTTGTTTAATACCCTACTAGTATACTTTTTCATGATATTCTAATATTTAGAGATAGGATATTTGAGTTTTCTTAAGCTGTAAGCCATAATCAGCAATATTAAAAGAATAAAAGGCTAGCAATATTTCAGTTGATTTGTAATGAATCCAGAATGCATGACATTTTTGTTTTTTGAATTGCATTACAGAAAATAAAGAACTTCATCACAATATTCTAATTGTCTGAGACAGTCCTGTATATATATATATATATTTATATATAAATAAATAAATAAAAATATATATTTATATATATATATATATATATATATATAATAAATATATATAAATATATATATAAATATTATTTATATAAATATATATATATATATATATATATATATGTATATATACATATATATATATATATTTATCTATATATATATTTATGTATATATTTATATATATATTATATATATATTTATTTATATATATATATGTGTGTGTATATATTATATGCCTATTACTTTTCATAGATCTGGTACTACACCAGTGGGATTCTTCGGGAGGCGGGCTTTGACGAGGACCTCCTCCCCTACATCACGCTGAGCACCGGCGCCATCGAGACGCTGGCCGCCATCATCTCGGTGAGTGTTGACGCTTTGAATCCTCCAATCATCAGGCTGCATTTATAAACACGAGGTATCCTCCGATATGACGTACGTCATCCTCCGATATGTAAATACGTCCCAGTTATTAAGAGTTATGAATACGTGGGCGTGTCAACAACAACAACAACAACAAAATCAAGAAATAAAAAATAAAAATCTAGAATAAAACTCCCCGTGCAGCAGCACCCATGAGGTGAGCCGAGTCCCAGTGCGGCCTCGCCTTGTGGGCGTCACATCGTGTCACCCTCAGGACGACGTGAACACGGAGAGGCAGCGCGTCCTCCGGGATGAAGCTCAGCTCTAGACGTCTTTATTTTATTGATTTAATTCACAGACCTGTGGTGATATTTAATTGCTTTTTCTGAACAGACACCGTTTGTATTCGCCTCCTGTTCACGTACATCTGGCGAGGAAGATTAATTAGATTTCCTCGAGTTTCGGGACCGTATCATAAAAATTTGACTTTTCTTTCATTTTTCGTGGCAAACATTTTCAAAATGGAGGTTTTAAAATCCCCGAATCCTGGGATATTCTTTTCTTAAGACACTCTGCATTTAGCTGCAGCTCTGACCTTATTCCACCAGTTATGCCTCACACACAAACATGTGATGTTCATATTCCAAAGGAAAGGGAAGAAAGCTCCGGGTATAAAAGAGTCTCAGAGAAGATTACTTGTGTTTTCATTCATATTTGTGGTTTAGTGATAATTGTTTTTCGGAGTACCCAGAAGACACCACGTCGACGTTTGTGTTGGCCTGAAGGGAAATTAAGGTAAATCCTAAAAAACATGAAGTAAAATCATTTGGAAATGTGTTTTTAAAAGCGACTGAATGTATATTACAAGTGGAATATGTACGTTAACATGGAAGTTTATTTAAAAGAGACCCGGACCCTCTGATTGGTCGTAGAAATACCGGTGCATTGTGGGTCCTTTCTGTGGGGTATTGGCTGTATCGATGAGTGTGGAATATTAAGAAAGAATATTTTTTGCAAAACAATACACATGTTTTCATCAACTTATTTTGTGTTTGTTTTTATTCCATTTTTATTGCATTTTTATTCTTTTAACCAGAATGTTTAACAACTGGCAGAATAAGCTGGAACTTTAGTAAAAAGTCCAAAAGTATTAGCATCAAAATATACTTACAATTAATGTACCACTTATGCAGAATGGACCATTTGAGAATAACATTTTACTATTGGATTTAATTGAAAATGATCTGTTTATTACTTTAATATTGCAGCTGGTAATTGTGGAGCTACTTTTCATTTATTTATATATTTCAAATATTACTTAACAACAAAATCTATTATAAAACGACTGGGTATTGGGAACAATTAATCCTTATTGATATAATGTAATTATCAATTTATTGATTATATTTCGTATCATTAATCTGAATCTGCATGGTAACAGACGAATGAAGTGGATTAAATTGGAAATTATCTGTTAATTACTTTAATATTGCAGCTGGTAATTGTGGAGCTACTTTTCATTTATTTATATATTTCACATGTTACTTAAAACATATACTATAAAATTAGGTAATAAAAACCATCAGAAGTAAGTATTAAAAACAATTACAAGTAAGTAATAAAAACCATTAAAAGTAAGTATTAAAAAAATTAAAAGTAAGTAATAAAAACCATTACAAGTAAGTATTAAAAACAATTAAAAGTAAGTATTAAAAAACATTAAACATAAGTATTAAAAACCCTTTAAAATAAGTAATAAAACAATGCAAAGTAGGTAATATGAGCCATAATAATGTTGCTCAATGAGTTCAGTGCTGACCAGATTTCCACATGAATATTCCACCTGTTGCCCAACAGTCAGGTCGTTTCAGTGAGAGAGACGTCCCGGGAACAAAGATCACTGACCGTCCGTCCTCTGATCTCGCCTCTGATCTCGTCTCCTCTGTCGTCTCCTCTGTCGTCTCCTCAGGGTTTAGTGATCGAACGGATCGGGAGGAAGCCGCTCCTCATCTTCGGCTTCTCGGCCATGGCCGTCTTCTACAGCCTGCTCACGGTGTTCCTCAAGTTCCAGGTGAGCTCCGCCTCCTCCACTGCCCTCGTTACAGGTGCGTCTCCAACAGGAAGGAGGTCGACACAGATACAGGGAGCGACTCAGGGTTTAGTGTCTTGCTCAAGGACACATGGACTAGGGCGGGGATTGAACCGACAACCCCCAGATCAAAAGACGGACCTGCTAACAACTGACCCACAGTCACCCTAAACAATGACTTCATTACATTATTACACTGTACATTTCTGCAAGGAAATTATATATTTGATTAATATTTCTCCACATTTCCGAGTAATGTATACCATTACATTTAAGTAATAAAAGCCATTAAAGGTAAGTATTAAAAACAATTAAAAGTAAATAATACGTACTATTAAAAGTAAGTAATAAAAAACATACAAAATAAATATTAAAAACCATTAAAAGTAAGTAATATATACTAATTAAAGTAAATAATACATACTATTAAAAGTAAGTAATAGAAAACATAAAAAATAAATATTAAAAACCATTAAAAGTAAGTAATATATACGAATAAAAGTAATACATATTTTTAAAAGTAAGTAATAAAAAACATTAAAAATCAATATTAAAAATCATTAAAAGTAAGTAAAATATACTAATACAAGTAAGTAAGACATATTAAAAGTAAGTATTAAAAACCATTAAAACTAAGTAATATGACGTAAGTAATATGTACTATTAAAAATAAGTAATAAAAACCATTAAAATAAGTAATAAAAACCATTAAAAGTAGTTAATACGAGCCATAATAATGCTGCTCAATGAGTTCAGTGCTGACCAGATTTCCACATGAATATTCCAACTGTTATATAACAAATGTAATTCACTAATGTGTGGATTGCATTTAATTGGATTTATTTGTCGATGCTGAATGAAATCTAGGAAGATAAATATAAATTCCTGATGTATTCGTCTTCTCTCATAACTATTCCGCTCATCCCTCTGTTATCAGGACAGCCGGTCATGGATGCCTTACCTCAGCTACGCCTGCATCCTGGCGGTGATCGCGTCCTTCTGCTCCGGGCCAGGTAAGAAACACACACACACACACACACACATACTCACGCACGCACGCACACACACACACACACACACACACACACACACACCGACTCACATCACTGATTGAGTTCTCTCTCCTCTTTTTATTTCTTCTTATTCTCTCTCTCCGCGCTCCACTTCACCTGAAACTGCCATAGAGACACACTCACAACACACACACACACACTCACAACACACACACACTCACAACACACACACAGACACACTCACAACACACACACACACACACCCAGACACATAGACACACAGACACACACACTCACAACACACGCACTAACAACACACATTCACACACACTCACAACACACACACTCACACACAGACACACCCACACAGACACACTCACACACACTCACAACACACACACACACTCACAACACACTCACACACTAATGTATACAAGATAAGCGGATCCGTCCGGTTGCCGTGGCGACAGACTGAATCTCTTCCTGTGAAGTTTCCTGTTTGTTTCGTTTGTATTTATTAAAGTTAGATATTCTCCATCAAGCCAAACTCTAACTAAATAACCCGTTGAAATCACATAAAAGTTTATTCTTATTATTATTGGCTTATTGGTGATCATCAAAAGGAAACTTCCCAAAACAACTTTACAGGGAGGAGGACATGAATCTCTTTAAACTCTTTTTCCTCCACCGTCTCCGGTCGTCAGGACGGATTAATATTATTACATCTGTGATGTCATCACCACCAAAACATCCAAATGTCAACATCTGCTCTCGGAAGTTTTGGAAATGCCGGATGCACATCGCACTCCGGGGGGAGAGGCCCGAGGAATTTATGACTTCCTACAATATTACAATATATTTATATTGTTGTAGTATGTCAAGGTTTTAATAATTATGTTTTCTTTTCAGAAGAGTGGAAAGAAAACTTCATAAAATACACTTTTAGGTGTTTATTTTCACCCTAAATTTCCCAACAGTCGGCTTTAGATTTAGATTGAATCTAATTTATTAATCAATAAATTAGATTACAATGTAAGTTATCAAGTGGGGAAGTTTGATGGAGATATATTTTAGTTATAATTGTACATTATTGTGATTGTGTATTAAGCTAATGCATTACAAACAACTCGTGGGTTAGAATGAGCTTAACACTTAATAGCACTTATAAATATTATAATTATAACACATCAATTGTTTTATTATAAGTTAACATTATAAACTTCATAATTTTAACATATTTCTATAAAAATTATTAGAAGTGACTGTTTTTTTTGTAAAGTAAAGAAATTATTATTGAATATATTTAATGATATATTTTCACTTCACTTGAGAGTTACTTATAATCACATTATAATGTCAACACTGAATATAATGCGTCATAAAAAGTTATGAATAATGATTATAATGCTTATAACTAGATTATGATGTCATAATGTTCAATCTGTGGTCACTTCCTGGGGTTCGTAAGCGCATCACTTCCTGTCGTTGTTGTTGTTGTCATGGTAACACCGTGGCTCCTCCCCCTCCAGGCGGCGTCCCCTTCGTGTTGACCGGCGAGTTGTTCGAGCAGGCGTCCCGGCCGGCCGCCTTCATGGTCGCCGGCGTCGTGAACTGGATGTCCAACTTCGCCGTCGGCCTCCTGTTCCCCATCCTGCAGGTGAGTCTCCTACACATACACACACACACATATACACACATACACACACACACATACACACACACACACACACATACACATACACATACACACATACACACATACACACATACACACATACACACACACATATACACATACACATACACACACACATATACATACACACATATACACACACACACACACACATACACACATATACACACACATACACACACATACACACATACATACACACACACATACACACACACATACACACACACGCACACATGCACACATACACACACATTCACACACGCACACATGCATACACACACACACATTCACACACACACACACACACACACACACACACACACACACATACGCACACACACATAAACACACAGTGACACACACAGACACACACACACACACAGACACACAGGCACATTGACACACACTCACACACACATGCAAACATGCACACACATGCATGCACAGACACACACACACGTGCACACATGTACACATCCACACATGCACGCACACAAGCAAACACACGCGCACACACACACATATGGAATATTGGTTTATTGGTATATATACACATATATATATATGTATATTGTTGTATCGGTACATTGGTATATCGGTATATTGGTATATTATTACATATATATGTATATATATATTGGTATATTATTACATATATATGTATATATATATATATATTGGTATATTATTACATATATATATTAGTGCTGTGAAAAATAACGCGTTAACTCAGTTAATTCAATTTCAGGTTTAACTAGTTTTTTTTTTTTACCGCATTTAACGCATGCGCAGAATGAGCTTCCAATCCGTCTGTTGTTGGTCGTCGGGACGAAAAAAAAGTCACTTGCAAAATGAGCTTCCAATCCACCACTTCAATCTGAACTCTGTCCGCTCTCATGCAGACGGTCTGTTCATCGGTAATGATCCTTCCGCAGGTTCACCTCCGGAAACCTTGTGATGACTTCTACTTCCTGTAGATCAGGGTCTCAACACGTCGATCGCGACCTGCCAGTCGATCGCGGCGTAGTGTTGGTAGATCGCATGACATTAAAGAGATTGGCCCGCCCTGACATGTTCTCTAGAGCACGTCTTTGTTCTTTATTAAACTAAACGTCTGTTGTTGATCGTATCTCCACAGCAGCATGTCATTTCTGTCTCTTCGCGTTGCGTTAACACTTATCGATCTCCGTCTCGCGCGCCACAGAGCTCCGTGCGCGCGCATCGGACCGAGCAAAAAAAAAGTCACTTGTCAATCTGTCCACCTGTCCGGGCCGGTGAGGTTTCAGCTTTGCAGCGGTGTCCCCCCCGTCCCTTTCATCACGGCCCAGTTCATGAAGAAAACCCACACAGTCAGTTTGCCTCAGCAGCTGCTAGAGGAAGACTAGAGGCCTTTAGATTGTATCATGGTGGAGTTAATGGTTGACAAACAAGAGAAAATGCTCTGTTTAACCCTCCTGTTACCTTTACATTTACTAACATATTTTACCCTCGGGTCAATTTGACCCCAGCAATTAAAACCTCCAGAAAATTATTAGAATTAATATTGCTTCCCAAGTTTAAGTGTGAGGTACTTTATGTTTGTTTGTTGACTACCTAAATAGCCCTTTCAATAAATAAAAAAGTTGATATTTCTTATATGTTTGACACAGTGAAAAACAGCCTGGGGTCAAATTGACCCCAAAGAACACCGACATTAAACATTGAATGGGGTCAAATTGACCCGAAAGGTAACAGGAGGGTTAAACATTCTGTTTATGATGAAGATGTATTAATGTTCCATATGGAAGAAAACTGCTAAATAACTGCTGAGTTGCAGCACCATTGTATAGAAAAATGTATAAATGTATATATCCGTCTTTTGTCATCAATCTCTATGTTCTCACAAAATATACCGAGAATATCGGTAATATGTGATTAATCATGATTTGTCATGATCTGGAGTTTGTGTTTAGTTTTGTGTCTTGTTTTGAAGTCCTTGTGTCGTCTGTCTCCCTGTGATTGTCTGCCCTGGTCCTGATTGTTTCCTTCTGTGTGATTGCTGGTCCCGCCCTCATTGTGTTCACCTGTGTCTCGTTCCCCGTTGTCCAATCCTCTCACCTTGCCTGTGTATGTAAACCCTGTTCGTCTCATTCCCAGTGTGGCTTCGTACTGTTTGGTCCGCGTGTTTGTCGTCCTGTTCTGGTCTGGTCTGTGATTGTTGGAAATAAATAATAGTTTGTACCGTACTGTCGGCATTTGGGTCCTCTCTCGCTGCGACAACCCGGACTCCACACGACATGATTAATCCACAAAAACCTGTGATTAACCCGATTAAAAATTTTAATCGTTTCACAGCCCTAATATATATATATTGGTATTTGGGCTGTGAGTAAAGATGGCCGTCGTGTTGCTGACTCGCCGTTTCCCCGCCGCTCGTCCTCGTGAAGCGAAGACGTTTTCTCGTGAGACTCAGACTCGGCGGCGCTTCAGAAAACAAAACTCTCGCTGCTGCAGTCGTTGGTTTGCTGTCGAAATAATACAATGTTATTTATTTTCTGGGGGGTTTAAGTACAGACCAGAAGAGGAGTAAAGAATAAAAAACACTCGGCGATGAAGAGCAGGGGACATTGTTGGCTCTCTATTGCGCAACACGCACTGCCTGTGTATCAAAATACTCAAAGTGAGAATCTTTGACGTGTCTTTATGGGGTAAATACATTTTTTGGATTATTGTATGGAAGCTGCCGGTTCTTCTCTCTGAAGGCCGACTGACGCTCCAGGCGGCTCCGCATCGCCGCCTCCTCTCATTTCACCTCCTTTTCCTCTTTGCCTCGCGGTGCTCTCGGAAACACTCTCTCTCACTTTCACACTTTCATTTATTATACATACATTTTTTTTTCTTTTCTTCACTTTACAATCTCTCTACTGGAGCCCCATCAATAATTTGTTTTCGGTTTTGTAAACATTTTCAGAATTGGGTTGGAGGATGTCGGTCCCCTGGTGGGTATGAATAGCGAGTGGTGGTGAGAAGGGTCATGTGCACCGGGGCGGTGAATAAGCGAGTGTGTGTGGGGAGGAAGTCGTCCCGGAGCTCGGCGGCCCGAGACCGGATGCCCGCGAAAAACCCGGCAGCAGGCAGATTGCAGCCGGTTGGTTTTATTACTATTTTCATTCTTCCTCTTGGGTGTCGGAGGTTTTTCTTCTTTTCAATTCAAACCCATCGCTGCTCGACCGCCCCGGACATCACTCCCGGTTAACTTCAGAGACAGAAAATAAAACCAATGTCTGCTATTTTATGTCAATGTGCGAAATACGTGAAAAATGTGTATACTCTGTACATATAATACACTCAAAGAAATCCACAGAAGTTTCTGTGATCTGTAAATACATTGTTATATTTATATATATATAGAAAAATATATACATATATATGTATATCGAAAAATATATACATATATATGTATATATATATACAGTATATATATACTGATACATATAGATTTATATATATAGATCTACATATATATATATATATTTATATATATATACATATGTATATATATAAATATACACATATATATAATATACATATATATATTTATTCATATATATATATATATATTTATGTATGTTATTGGACTGCAGGGAGGAGAAATCAATGGGAGGTTTTAGTGTGTGTGTGTGTTTATAGATTCACTCTTCTTTTAGCTCTAGTTTTTTTCCCTTCCAAATATATATTTAATATTGTATGATGCTAAAGGCTTCATAGAGCTGAGGGGACCTGCACAGACAAATAATAATTCATAACTTTAAACGACCAATTTCATACAAATAGTTGATTTACAATTCAATTCAATTCAGTTTATTTGTATAGCCCAATTTCACAAATTACAAATTTGTCTCGGAGTGCTTTACAATCTGTACACATAGACATCCCTGCCCCAAAACCTCACATCGGACCAGGAAAAACTCCCAAATAACCCTTCAGGGGGAAAAAAATGGAAGAAACCTGCAGGAGAGCAACAGAGGAGGATCCCTCTCCAGGATGGACAGATGCAATAGATGTAATGTGTACAGAGGACATATTTAGAGTTTAAATACATTCAATGAATGTGACAGAGTGTATGAATAGTTCATAGTAGGCATATTCCACGATGGAGACCTCCACGATCCATCAGGCAGATGGCGGTGGGGAGGAGGAGTGGGCGGAGTCTCAACAGTGGGCGGAGTCTCAACAGGACAGTGGCGTAGTCAGGAGCAGGAATTCCACGACCCAGACCTCGATGATCCATCAGGCAGATAGGATCTATGTCGTCTCATAGGGTCGGATGACCCCATGAGACGTGAAGTCAAAAGGACTCCGGGGAGAAAGCAGAGTTAGTAAGGTGTGATTGAGAGATGAAAATTCATCCTTAAGGAGAGAAAAAAGAGGAGATAGGTACTCAGTGCATCCTAAACGTCCCCCGGCAGCTATAAGCCTATAGCAGCATCTCAAGGGGCTGGACCAGGTGAACCTGATTCAGCCCTAACCAGTGTTGGGCAAGTTACTGAAAATTAGTAATTAGTTATAGTTACTAGTTACTTCTTTTAAAAGTAATTTAATTACTTTACTAGTTACTGTATATCAAAAGTAATTAGTTACTAGGGAAAGTAACTTTTAAGTTACTTTTATGTCTGCTTTTTTAATGTCATGAACAGTACTGAACAGTCAAACACAATAAACATATGTTGTAGACCTATTTATTGCAATCAACAGGCAACAGGCCTTCAAATCAAGCAGTAGTACAAAAGTCCCTTTTAATACTTAACTTTATACAAAATAACTGTCTCTTAGATGTGGATAGGGTCTTTGCACCTGCACATAATTTACAACTCACCACTACATTTTTGTCTTTAATTTCGACGAGCGAAAAGTAATGTCCATACTTCCAGGAGAGAAAGCTCTTTCTATCCGCACTGTCGGCCATGATGTGGTTTAATGCTCATTGATTGATTCGATTGGTGTATATTGTAGCGACCCTGTGAAGTGGCTGTCAATCACAGTGTGGCACCGTGCATGCTGGTCGAGGGGGCGGGCCTGTGATTGGCAGAGTAGAGGGGAGGCGGGGTTAACCTGCCGGAAAACGGGAGTTAAGGTTGGTTGACGGGAACCGTTGTTGTTGACGTTCGAGCTGCTGAGCCGAGAGGAGCACGCTGTCTGTAACATGTAAATCCGCATCATGTAAACACACTGTGTTGGTGGATGCCCAATAAAGTGAGGAATAATAACGTCGCCCCGTCTCTGTGTCATCAGTCCATAACGTCCGAGACGTTACATCATTGCGCCACCAAGGTCCTGCGATGTCAGATCAGAAGCAGCTAAAGTAGCCTAGCTTGTCTTCTTGTCTGCAAGTGTTCATTTTTCACAAAAGAGAGTAACGCGAGTAACGAACTCATTTACATTTCAGTAATTGTAACTGCGTTAGTTGGGTTAAAAAAATACTTCGTTACATGCTCGTTACCGCTAAAAGTAGTGGAATTACAGTAACGCGTTACTCCCAACCAGTGGCGGCTCCTGAAAAAATTCTCAGGGGGGGCAATTTTTTTGATAATGATTAACCCAAAACCACAGACCTTCAGACAGCTGTCTATGTGTAGCATCATCACAATGCCATCAAGTCATGTGACTCCAGTCAGTGTGACGGCTGTGACTGAACTCTGTCTGTGAGCTTGTAGTTAGTTCATAAGCACAGCCAGTCTGAGGCCGTCTGTGAGCTGCTGTCAGTAATCCAGCTCCTGGTCTTTGATTTGGTGATTTTTTTCAACAAGATTTAAATAATTATAATTATAATAAATATCAGATCCCCATTTGTGACTCCTGCATCTGAGCTTTTTCAAATAATAGAATAAATGCAATTGTAATTACTTTCAAGTAAACCAGATTGCTCCACCAGACAAGAAAAAAGCTCAACACCAGAAAAGCCGAACTCACGGAGGTAAAACCTGGCAAGTCGCCAATAATCTCGGCTGTCGCGCATGCGCAGGCGCAACTTGTTAATGCCGTAACGTAAACATTTACACTAAGGTACAGGCATCTCAACATTTATTTATTGATGACTTAGTTTTATGTCTTTGTACTTTGACCTTGTGTAACATGTGAAGTTATCAATAAAGGTATTTCTGCATTTCCCCTGCGCCTCACCTGTCGTCCTACGTTCCTCTTTCAGGAGCACAGCTGACAACACGGCTGTCAGAGAACCCGTTTACAGGCGTTCATTAAAATCAGGCGGAGATCTTTTCTGACGTCGATCGTCAGGAAGAAAACGTTTCAGAAGACACTTTAGAAAATGTTCGAGAATGAGGAACAATGTGTTTCTGATTTTATTTTCATTTTATTTTGGAGAGTGACAGCGAACGTCTCCGAGATCTACCGGTCGATCGCGATCGACGTGTTGGCGACCGCTGCTCTAGGAGGTCCGACTGGTGACCTGGTGCAGCCAGAACAACCTGGAGCTCAACGCTCTGAAGACAGTGGAGATGGTTGTGGACTTCAGGAGGAATGCAGCCCCACCCGCCCCTCTCATCCTGTGTGACTCCCCCGTCGACGCTGTGGAGTCCTTCCGCTTCCTGGGCTCCATCATCACCCAGGACCTCAAGTGGGAGCTGAACATCGGCTCCATCACCAAGAAGGCCCAGCAGAGGATGTTCTTCCTGAGGCAGCTGAGGAAATTCAACCTGCCAGGGAGAATGATGGTACAATTCTACACGGCCATCGTTGAGTCCATCATCTGCTCCTCCATCACCGTCTGGCACCCTGCAGCCACAGCCAAAGACAAGCGCAGCTGCAGAGCATCATCCGCTCGGCCGAGAGGGTTATCGGCTGCAATCTGCCTTCCCTCCAGGTCCTGTTCACTTCCAGGTCACTGAAGCGGGCCAGAAAGATTGTCGCTGAGCCTCCCACCCTGGACACTCCTGTTCGAGTCCCTCCCTCGGGAGGAGGCTGCGTCCATCATGACAAAGACCACCCGCCACACCAAAGTTTTTCCCGTCGGCAGTCGGGCTCATCAATGGAACCCGGACTGACTGACTGTCACCCCCAGGACTACCACCTCTTCTTCCACCTTCCTCTCTCCTCCTTCTTCCCGCTCCTTCCTCTTCCTCCTCCTCCCTCTTCCTCCCACTCCTCCCTCCTCCTTCTTCTTCCCTCCTCCACACACGTCACTTTAACATGCACTTTAACTTGAGGCCTCCTCCACACACATGCCACTTTATTTGCATGCACTTTAACTTAAACACACGCCACGCGTAACATACACTTTTAACTAAAACACACCACTTGAAGCACACACCCAAACACTTTCACATTACTTGTTGTCTTTCTGTCGTGTTGATTGTTGTTTGTTTGTCATGTCCAAATGTTGCACCTTCCACCAAAAAAAATTCCTCGTTTGTGTAAACATTCCTGGCAATAAAACTGATTCTGATTCTGATTCTGATTCTGATTATATTGTTGCCAATGTGTCTTCATTGGTACGCCGACCGAAAGGAGTCTCTTTCAAAGAAAGAATTGAATCGCTGCTGTTGGCCTGAGCACCGGCCATCTTGACTGAATACGCCTCTGTCGAAGCTGTATGACGTACTGAGACGCTTTTACGTCGATTACTGATGACAAGACCTGGAGGGGCGACTCCTCCCGGAAGCCATAGAGAATGCATTGAGAGCTCTGTTTTGTGAAAAAAATGGGTTTAACATTGGAGTCAATGGGAGAGGTCTGGGGCGATTTTCATTTCGCCCAAAGTCGCCCCAGAAGGGGCGGGGCCATTTGAAGCACGACTTTTGGCTGACTGAATGACTGTTACCTGATTGGACAATGACATACAGAGGCAGAGCAGACGTCTAGTGGTAGAATGCAACTTTTTTCTTTTCTTTTTTCTTTTCCCCCGAGGCAGTGCGTCGCCCCAATCGCCCTTATGGACAAGCCGCCCCTGCTCCCAACACTGGCCCTAACTATAAGCTCTGTCAAAGAGGAAAGTCTTCAGTCGACTCTTAAACGAGGTGACTGTGTCTGCCTCCCGGACTGAAGGTGAAGCTGGTTCCACAGAAGAGGAGCTTGATAACTAAAGGCTCTGGCTCCCATTCTACTTTTTAAGACTCTAGGAACTACAAGTAGTCCCGCATTTAGTGAGCGTAGCTCTCTAGTGGGGCAATATGGTACTACAAGCTCCTTAAGATATGATGGTGCATCACTAATCAAGGCTTTGTAGGTTAAGAGAAGAATTTTAAAAGTGATTCTTGATTTTACTGGGAGCCAGTGCAGAGCAGCTAGTGCAGGAGTGATGTGATCTCTTTTCTTAGTTTTAGTGAGAACACGAGCTGCAGCATTCTGGATCAACTGGAGGGACCTACAGGTGCATCTATTGTTAATATTCATACATTTAGTCATAACAGCACCCAATTCATTCATAAAAATAAAGAAATCCTTCACTAAATACAATATGCCATCATCTAGAAACATTATTGAACATGACAGATTATACGTTTTTTTCATAATATTGTATTAAATGATATATTTCATTGTTAATATTCATACATTTAATCATAAAGGGAATCCAATTCATTCATAAAAAAATAGTTTGAACCCTTTAATAAATGTAATATGCAATTATCTAAAATAATTATTGAACATGACAGATTATATATTTTTTTCATAATATTGAATTAAATGTTATATTTCCTTCTTAATATTCATAGTATTTAATCATAAAAACAGCCAATTCATTCATAAAAATAAAAATGTAATAAATACAATGTGCGATCATTTCAAAACAATATTGAACATGGCAGATTATACGTATTTTTATGAATGTTATATTTTATTGTAAAAGAGAAGTTCAGAACTTTGCTCAGTTCAAGTTTCACTGAGGCAGAACTTCCCTCGTGCTCTTCATCTCCCTCATCTTCCTCTTCTCCCTCATTAGATCTAAAAGGCATTTGACATTTCAATCTTTATAAGTTGAAATAAAATAAAAATAGAATGCACGCTGCAGTCTATAAACTCTCCTAATTTAACCCTTCAGTTCTCTCGACTCTCCGCTCTGCAGAAAGCTTCAGACTGAATACAGGAAGCTACGCACGTCATTTACTAAACACCTGCTTATATCTCCAATAATAAATCTACGCCTGCACATGTCTCTGTTGACTGACACCCACTCAGCAGCTGCACGCGTTTGCACCTCATATAATCCATAATGCATGAACACATTCAGACCTTCGCCGCTGCAGCTTATAGATAGACTACGGTGGCACGTTAAGTCTTATTAATATGTATATATATA
>NC_079405.1:27847008-27884508 GCF_029220125.1 Pseudoliparis swirei | reverse complement strand
TCTATGTTTCCCAAACATGAGATACAGAAGAGGATGGAAGAGTAAACCATCCCTACATCTGTGTTTTCATACGTGACTCAGCAGAGATAACATTAATAAAGAGAAACATGTATCCTCAAGAGAATAAATACAGAACGCCTTCCAGCTTTACAGGATTGTATTGCCTTACACTTGGATATTTGGACTGTTCCGGGTGCCACAAGTTGGTATTTTCCACCAGAATCCATGAAGTTCGACCCTCAGAACGCCAGAACCCCTTGTTTAATATGTGTTCCCCTAAATCTGGATGAAACCTTCCTCTTGCTTCAGAGGAATCCCTCGAGCATCCGTTTGCTTCGTGTCCGGCACAGTTTGAAAAGGACTTTTCATCCATTGAAGCAAATCAAAGGTGAAGGCAAAAAAACAAGCAACTTTTCAGCGTAGCAAAAGATATGAATCCATAAAAACAACATTGTTGGCCCGGTGATCTCCTGCTTGGTCCCATGAGGTCATGAGGAGAATCATGTTATTCAACAGCGTTCCTCTTCTCACCCCCTTGGAGGCGTGTGCTTGGTGTCATGGCCTCCGCTGAGCACGGAGCCCTCTCCCTCGTTTGTTGAATACATTCATGTTCATACCTCTCTGAGGCGGCCTTCACTTCTTTTGCTCTTATACCAGAAGACAAAGAGGACCGGGCCGCTTGTGCTCTGCTTGTGTTCTGCTTGTGTTCTGTTTGTTTTTTATTTGTTTTCTGTTTGTTTTCTGCTTGTTTTTTATTTGTTTTCTGTTTGTTTTCTGCTTGTTTTTTATTTGTTTTCTGTTTGTTTTCTGCTTGTTTTCTGCATGTTTTCCTTATTTCCCTTTTTTGTTGTTGTGTGTTTTGTTTGTTTTCTGCTTGTTTTCTGCCTTTTTTTATTTTGTTTTCTTCTTGTTTTCTGTTTTGTTTCTATTTGTTTTCTGCATTTTTTCTGCTTGTTTTCTGCTTGTTTTCTGCTTGTGTTCTGCTTGTTTTCTATTTGTTTTCTATTTTTTTCTGTTTGTGTTCTGCTTGTTTTCTTCTTGTTTTCTGCTTGTTTTCTGCTCTTTGTCTATAATAATAAACAAAGAGGAAGGTTGTGCACCTGGCTGATGGTTCTCTATCACACGCCAAATAAAAAATAAAATGAATGTCAAATAAATAGATTCAGAAAAAAGAAAGATGGGAATAACTGTGACAATCAAGTGCCATTAGCCTTCACTCCGCCGGCAGCGATCAGTCATGAAAATGAAAAGAGATGCATAAACGGACTCATCTGAACGACTCTCACGTAGGACACCGTGAGGGCATGCACGCCGGATTCCATTATTTTTAACTGTTTCCATGGCGAAGACGACCTTCTCTGGATGCATAAACTGTGGCCTCTCGAGGGGCTGGTGCATTTTCGACAGAAAAGGAGGATGCATTGATTGATTGATGAAACAATCTCCAGAACCGACTCTGAGTGGATCCTCGCGGTGAGGTCAGTGACCATAACCGTTCACGAGCTCCCCGTCTCTACAGTTCTCGTTAATTTATTGCTGCGAAATCACCAAAAAAACGACATTCTGTGAAGTCAAGTGTGAACTTTTTCCAAAAATTCACGAAAAATAATTGCGATGCACATTTTTGAAGTATTGATAATTGTGGAGGGTGGAGTAAATAACAGAAGGCACACAAGTCATTAAACAAGGGAACAATAACAACAGGTGTTTATTGATGACATGCAGAATAAAGAAAAGACCAATCGACCTAATCACAAGCGTTTTAGTATATTAGTATGCCGAGTGTCCGTGCTATTTGTATGGGTTGCTAATGAGTCGGCATTACGGGAGCTGCGTATGATCCATAACTAAAGCACGTCTTTCCCTTCACACAGCATTGATATGAGGTCACAGCTGTAATCTCACGTACCGCTCCGTCTCTTAAGCACCGCAGACACCTGACTTTGAGTGTTCCTCCCACTGGGAAGATTCAACGCAATCAATAAAAAATAAACCACACAATGCAAATAACCGACCGCCCAGCGTGCGTTCGGTCCCTTTAGTGCACGGCTCCACGCCGCCCGGTCCTGTTCTGATCCGTTCATTCTTGTACTTGTTCTATTTTAGGCTGTTCTATCCTTCACTGGCCCATTTTCTCATAGACTGTCCCTTTCTGTCTGGTTTTTGCACTCATCATTTCTCTCACTTCTCTTTGTGGAGTGGAGTGACTGACCTTTTCTTCTCCATCCTAAATTACACTTTTTTCTATCGTAGTTCTTCCCCTTCCAGAACCAATCTGTCCTATCCAGTCTGGTCTTGCTCTGTTCTCTTTCTATTGTTCCGTTTTATTGAATCCAATTCAACTTATTTTGTATAAATTACAAACTCCCCTCAGAGGTTTCTTTCCGAACCTGTTCCATCGTGTCTAGTCCACGAGTTGTTCTGCTCATCCTTTCCAGTACTGGCCTGTCCAGGCGGGTCTTGACCTCTTTTCTTGGCAGAATATCAACCTTATTGCTATATTTCAATGGAATCCACCACCCTGGATATCAAGGAAGTTTTATTTATTTATTTATACTGATGTTTTCTTATGGCATTATCATTAGAACTGATAATGAGGAGTTGCTACCACCGGCCATTTTTTCCAGACTAATTTACGCAATCGACATGTGCAGTTAGTATAGTATATTTTTGTGGTTGCATCGGAGAGCTGTTCACAGTGTTCACTATGGAATAATAATCCTTAAATGAATCAATAATGTTGTGGTTTGCTCTTAAAGACCTGTCTCCAACATGTTTGTATGTGGGGGTCAGAGTTTCTGTTCAGGTTCTCCTGTCAGGTTTGTCTTCATAGACCACAATGTGGGAAGTTTTTACTTTTTATTTAGAATTTTCAACAAAACAGAGCAATGCATGACATTTAAATAAATAAATAAACACAACAAAACAAAAGCATACATTCAAAACAGTAGTATCAGTATGCATAGTCCAGTCCACAGCGAGTCCAAACGCCAACCTCCACATACATGAGCATCTACATCAACACACACACACACACACACACACACACACACACACACACAATCATACATCCACATAGCATTCCCAGGGAGGGGAGGACTGAATATTTACATTTAGTACAGTTAAATGGAAGTGGCCTTTTGACCCCTTGTGGGAACCCCAGAACTCCAGGTGCCGCCTCTTCGCTTGTGTTCGAGCATGAGAAATAAAAAATAGAATTCACGTTTTGTGACAGTCTCCACATGTCACGCCCCGTTGTTTGTGCGGACCCAGCTGAACACACCTGACCCTCCACAGCAGATCAAAGGCTTATCCCCCCCGCGTCAAAGATGGGGGTCGCCTCATCGGGATTAGTGACAGCCGGACACACGATCGTCCCGCTTGCAGCGCATCTTCTGACCACCGGGAGGGGAAGTCACCGCCTTCCGGAAGCTACCCGGCTAACTTTGAGCGTTACGTCACAGAGGCCACGTGGAAACTGGGTCAGGGTCTTTTTTTTCACCATTGCTCTGTTTAACTTTTTTTTCTTTTTTTGGTGCGCTGTTATAAAATACACTCAACGGGAGGAGGCTGACAGCAGTGATGATGTAACAGAGCAGTGAGTGGTTCTCCATCGAGGTCACGGTTGTGTTCCGGACGCTGCATTTCTAATACCAGTTGCATAGCACCGCATTTGAGTCGAGGTAACAAACCCTCTCTCCAAATCTAAATCTCCCTCTGGGTATTCAGTCAGTATGTATTTTTAAATCTGTCACTAATCTCTATTATTGGCATAACGCACTAGACAAGGTTAGCGTTCAGACTGTCATTGTTCCAAAGACATGTCCTCTGACACACACACGCCCTCACACACTCGGCCTGTGGGACCTTTGTAAGTGGAAAGTCATGGGGGGGGGGGGGGGGGGGGCAGTGACGTTCCCAGAATCACACCCACGGATGACAAAACAGACGACGTCTGTTGGACTTCGGGGTGGCGGAGCAATCGGCATCAAGCGCGTTTCAACGCAAAGAAATTGGAAAATCCGAATGATTGAAGCGTCGGTTCATTTGACTCGTTCTCGGTGCTCGATATTAACGTTTTCTCCACCGTCTGACTCCTCGTTCCGTGTGTTTTCTCGTCCGCCCCAGGAGACGTTGCAGGCCTATGCCTTCCTGGTATTTGTGGTGGTCTGCGTCTTGGGCTCCGTCTACCTCTACGTCGTCCTCCCCGAGACCAAAAACAAAACATTCAGGGACATCAGTCTGAGCTTCGCCAAGATCAACAACATCCCCGTCCCCTCCCCCGACCACGAAACGGAGATGGCTCTGTCCTGCAAGCCCGGCGCCAATGGAAGAGTGCACAACGACGTCAAGATGGAGAGTTCCTTCTAGCCCAGAGAGATCGTGGAGAAGAACGGTTGACATTTGAACTGAATTTGTTGTTGTTGTTGTTGTTGTACATATTTATTTAATGACCGTGGTGCATCAAATCTCATCAATGATCGATGCTTTTGTTTCAACGCATTTTGGCATTTCATATATATGTTTTGTATGGACTGGAATATTTCGGAACATTTGTTCACAGTAATAACTTTAGTATTAATTAATGTTCTCATTACAGGTCAATGGTAAAACTTTCATAAATGGCAGAAAGCCCAGATGGTTATGGTTATGGTCAATCAATATTTTACAAAAGGAATAACAATGTGGCTGAAGGAGGACTTACTTTAAACTGAAACCTGAGCGTGAGCAGGTATTTGGGGGGGGGGGGGGGGGGGTTGATGCTATAAAATCCACCCTTTAGTAGTATCACCTCAAGGAGTACAGTGGAGACAGCTCTCGTATTATTGGCGTAGAAGGGTTCTCAATCTGAGCGCCCACGTTGTTTTAACCCTTGTGTTGCCTTAGGGTCATTTTGACCTGAATCAATATTACACCCTCCCCCCGCCTTTGGGTCATTTTGACCCGATTCAATGTTTCACCCTCCTGTTACCTTTATATTTACTAACATATTTTACCCTTTGGGTTCAATTTGACGCCAGCAATTAAAACCTCCAGAAAATTATTAGAATTAATATTGTTTTCCAAGTTTAAGTGTGAGGCACTTTATGTTTGTTTGTTGACTACCGAAAGAACACCGACATTAAACATTGAATGGGGTCAAATTAATCCTAAAGCGGGGGGAGGGTGTAATATTGATCCGGGTCAAAATGACCCTAAGGCAACACAAGGGTTAAAAAGAATCAGAACTACCTTCCGAAATAAATGACACAAAAAGCACAGCGTGAACAAAATGTTGTACGAGTGTCCGTCTCACCCTGAACCATCACCGCCTGCTGCTATCGATCCAGATGTGTTCCACAGTTCCTCAACACACACCTTTCTTGGGGCTCGGACCCGATCAGACGTGACGCGGCACGCAGCATCCTCTCGCTCGGGGGAGGGGCAGACATGTGTGTAGGATTAAAACCCTGACGCTGATGTCTAACTCCCCGATATAGACGAGATGGAGAGAGACAGAGAGAGAGAGAGAGGAAAGCTCATGGGGACAATTTCTTGGCGCCTCTCCAGAAGTGAAAGGAGCTGCTTCCCACCAGACGGCTGCAGCCGGCGGGGGAGGTGACGTGAACAGAGGCTGACGAGCGTGGCGTTGGATTGCAGTTACAGTTTGCTCCACAGAAGGGTGGACGCCACTTTTTCAAAGTCCAATCCTCTCGTATACAGACATAGATACGCAGGTGTGTGTGTGTGTGTGTTTGTGTGACGAAGTGGGGCCCATGTAACCATTGTTGGTTGAGAGGTCGGGACATCTTTGCAGTTGCAGTTTGCTCCACAGAAAAGTGCACGCCACTTTTTCAATGTGTAATGCTCATTCTTCCGTAAACTAATCCTCGAGACCTTTTCATGGTATCACCGAGGCCTTTCCTGGGTGACGAGAGAGAGAGGGGATTATTTCATTTTACACCTCAGTTCTCCGTGTGGACATAAGGAAATGTGAAAAATCCCAATTATTTAAAAAAAAAAAGTTGCATGGTTGTGCACTTTATAAGTTCTCAGCAAGTCCTCAATGACTGGTTCTGTCCGGTGTCTCTACAGGTGAGGTTACTCTTAATGAAATTTGTATATATATATATATGTATCCAGCTATGGCAGATCAGTCAGTGCAGAGAAAAGCTCCTCATGGATCAACAAAAGAGAAATACAGAATGTTCTACTTGGGCGGCCGTAAATCATTTGCATTTTGTCTACAGGATGCATCAAATATTAATGAGTGCTTTTCATCTTTAACTTATTCATCGGCATGCTTTGCCCGGAGGACATTAACATGCACAAATATTGTCCCCGCTATTCATCATATCCATGTTCTGGTCAGGACACAATGTTAATCTACACAAACACACACAAGCGGTCTATTTTTCCTGCATGCGTGATATTATTAATTGGAGTCCTCAACGTTCGCGGCCACTCTGTCATTCCTGCCCCTGTCATTCCTGTATGAATTTAACACGATTGGATAAAAACGTTAGCTAAATGTCATGTAATGTAAAAAGAGCGACCAGCAATAATAATCAGTTTATTGTCCTGATAACTTTATCTCACTGTGTGTAAATCGTCCATCCAGGATACATAACATTGTCGGGGTCTTCTTTTTTCTCCACCTGTTGCCTCCCACAGCTGCACCTTGGGGCATTTTGCCGTTCGGGTGCTCCGTCCATCTTCTGATCCTCTTTCTGAGAGTTGATCATCTGAACCCTGTCGCCCGGCAACGGGTGGCTCGGGGATATTCTCCACGCTTTGGAATTGGGAGTACGTCGTGCTGGCTGTAGCTTCGAGACCTTTTTGTTGACATTGGCGCTTAATAAAACAAGAGATTCGGCTCGAGGCTCCTTCAACTGACAGTTCCATTAGAAGCACCCGGAGCACACGCTTTCTCCCTTCGGTCTCAGTGGTTCTGGTGAGCTTGATTATTTTAGACCGGGGTAAATATTGAGACACTAAATGTGTCTCGGAGTTACAGACATCGACTTTATTTCGGCGTTATAATAAGTCACATCGTCTGGTTGCTGTTGAGAAGTCGCCCTTTCCTCTGGCGGCGGGGGTCGAGCTCGAGGGTGATTTAATGAAGAGAAGGGTCGACGTTAGAGAGCGAAGCCGTGAACCAGAAGGATAACACGTGGCACCTCCATCTGACCTGTAGGTAGGTGCCACATTTTGAATGAATTCCATTGTTTTTTAGGAATATTGTTGCAAGTAAGCATCGAGGAGTCGGGTGAGGAGAGCCTTTCTTTCTCCAACTCATGAAGGTCAACCTGGTGTTGTATATACAAGTTGTATATTTCCCTTCATTGTTAGCATGAGAAACCTTCCAGTTGTCTCTGTTCATCACACAGACTATCATCATCAGGAACACAATGAACTGAAACGGCCGTTTGCCTCCCCCTGTGAGTCAGTGTGTTGCAGTGACAATAAACGACTCGCAGTTCACGGCTATCCCCCCAAATATTTGGCACGACTACAACCAATTCGCAATAAATAAAGGAATTACAAACGATAAAGAGAATTGGTCCTCGTAGCACTGCTTGTAATTTGCCTCAGATCGAAAGAGATGCACGCTGGGATCTACCCAAAGGAACCAGAGTTATGGGCTGGCGCATCTGGAGCCCTGAAACAGCGTATGGAACCATTACTCTGCATTGCCCCTCCCCCACTTCTCGGGTTCAAATAGATCCGGTTGTAAGGACTCTGGGGCCGAGCAGAGATAGACACTGGAGACGAGGTGGGGTAGAGGGTAAGATCTTTTACTCAGCACAAAGGTCATTTACAGGGGGTCAAAACCCCAATAGGCAGAGTCATAAACCGTGGAAGCTAACGCGGGATAATACTGCTGAGAACGCAAGGGAGTAAATATATGTGTTGAGCCGGTGTGGTAGGGAACGACCAATCAGGAGACGCACACGTGGGACTAACAGGAAGTTACACTGCTGTTGCACCTCTTAATGGTCTAACTCATCTACCTATTATAGTGTCTGGAAAGACAAAATGTACGTTAACTGCTATTGGTTTGCAACGATTTAATCAAATTTCCAATAGAAAAAGACGTAACTGAAATGACAAGAAATAAGATAATATTAACAAAAAGTTGGAACGACGATGAATGAAGTTCAGTCTGATTATGTGAGTATTATACAGCTTCTATCGCGGTGATTTTCAACCAATGTTGCAAAGTGGTTGCTGAAGGAAAATGTCCAATTTCACTTAATCGGGCCAAAAAGATAGGATTTATTTGTTGCAAATAATTTGCCATTGTTCAGCGTCTGAGTCTGTAATATAGCGACTGGCCTAGTAATTAAATACTCCTCCGTGCCAGTAGGTGGCGGTAGGTAACGCAGTAATTAGTTGAATATTTAAGATGGTCAAATTAAAAGGATGCACTGGAGAACGGCGATGGAGAAATATTTCAAAAGGAAAAATGCAGACTTTGAACTGACATTGTTCAAATAGTGTTAGTGTTGTCGTGCCACGTAGTTTTCTTTTATTGTGCCGGAGCTCAAAAAAGGTTGAAAAACACTGCTCTATAGGGTACAGCGCTCCCCTGGGTGGAGGCGGCCTGGTTCCTCCTCCACACGCCACGTCCTGAATGACAAGGTGAGAGGGCTCCAGAGGCGAGTTATCCATCTTCCACTTCCCCCTCTAAGAGGGCCGAGAGCCGGACACCTTCGCCCGACACAACAACATCCCTCCGGGATCTGCTGCCGTGTGACCTTGCGTGACCTTGTTCACTCCTGGAGAGGTGAAGCTAACGACCTCGCCGGCTCTCATCGCGCGGCTCTGAGCCCTCGGGGGCTGCGGCGCCGTTCAGCCTCCACTTACGGCCTGAATGGGGACGAAGACACGCAGACGGTCGCTTCTCACGGGGGGAGTCAAATTGCGGGGAGTATTTCTTTTGAGAATGTTTGTCAGACGTTTTAGTGCCGGCGCAGGAAACGGCGTGTCCTCGATGCAACGAGGGGGAACGTGAAGGGTTTGCTCGTTGATGCCTGTCGGAGGTTTGCATCCGACACACTGGAAAACCAAATACTCCATACTCCAGGAGGAGGAGGAGGAGGAGGTGCAGCTTTTCATTGACTGGACGTCAGGAAAAGGTAAAAAATAAGAACATGTTTTGTATCCACGGTGGGGCGTGTCAGTGAGGACCTTTACGGACATGAATGGGCGTCATTGTGTGGAGGTTGGAATGATGGATGTGCGTTTAGCCTTCAGTCTTTATCTTAAACAGAGCCGACGGGCCGCTGTCTCCTTCAAAAATGGTTCTTTAAGGCACCATTTCTGGTTCCACAAAGAACCTTTTAAACCAGGGTTCTTTAAAGAACCATTTCCTTAAAGAGTTATTCAAAAAACCTTTGACGGTGTCTCAAAGAACCTTAAAAAATGGTTCTTTAAGGCACCATTTCTGGTTCTACAAAGAACCTTTCAAACCAGGGTTCTTTAAAGAACCATTTCCTTGAAGAGTTTTTCAAAGAACATATAATTGTGCCCCTAAGAACCTTAAACAATGGTTCTTTAAGGCACCATTTCTAGTTCTACAAAGAACCTTTCAAACCAGGGTTCTTTAAAGAACCATTTCCTTGAAGAGTTTTTCAAAGAACATATAATTGTACCCCTAAGAACCTTAAAAAATGGTTCTTTAAGGCACCATTTCTGGTTCCACAAAGAACCTTTCAAACCAAGGTTTTAAAGAACCTATAAAGGTGTCTCCAAGAACCTTCACAAAATGGTTCTTTAAGGCACCATTTTCCGGTTCCACAAAGAACCTTTCAAACCAGAGTTCTTTAAAGAACCATTTCCTTGAAGAGTTCTTCAAATAACCTATAAAGGTGCCTCAAACAAAACAACGGTTCTTCAGTCGGTGAAGGTTCTCCGTTGAACCACAAAGCCTTTAAAAGGACTATTTAAGAAGCGTCATTGTTCTGCGTGCAGGGTGAGCGGCTGCTGTGAGCGTCTCAGAGAGCCGCTGTGGCTCCACTTAGTATGTCCAGTCATGCACAACAGGACATCAATGCAGCTGCTCCTGGAGGGAAAAGGTATTCAGCTGAGCCGTCTCTCTTCTGGAGGAGAACTGATTGAACAAAACAGTCCGTCAATCTTCTATTCTCCAACAATATCATATATTCTGCATTATACTGAGAATGAGCTCTGTGGGTCAAAGGGACCAGCCAGCCTGTGAAGGTCAAGGGTATGGAGTCCATTAGAGGACCACTCTATTTCATTATAAATTATATATGTCTAGAAGCCCACCGTAAAATACATGTACTGTATTGATGTCTATTTAAAATATAACACATTGTCAAGAGGAGAGGAGAGAAGAATGAGCCTCACCCACAAACTCACAGGCTGATGGTCTCAATTATCTTTTATGCAATAAAAACCCTGGTGATTAGGGTTAAATTGACCAATTATTATATAATGTGGACTGTGGACTCAGTCTAATGACACACATCTCTGGTGATTAATTGATTCACGTTCCCCACTATCAATCAAAGTCAGAAGCGACTGGAACCCATGACCTCCTTAGATAAAGTAGATATTAATGTAATTATGTCATGACATACATCTTTCATGAGTCCATAAACCGTTATATTAACAAGACCAACACAAAGGGCAGCGATGCGTGAAAAAAATGGCATTTATGCTCATTAAAAATAAACGATATTCAATATATATAAAGATATATATATATATAGATATATATATATATATCTATATCTATATATAAAAGGGGTCTACAGTTCCACCATGTTCCTCCATATATATATATATATACATATACATATATATACATATATATATATATTAGGGCTGTGAAACGATTAAAATTTTTAATCGGGTTAATCACAGTTTTTTGTGGATTAATCATGATTAATCACATATTACCGATATTCTCGGTATATTTTGTGAGAACATAGAGATTTATGACAAAAGACAGATATATACATTTATACATTCTTCTATACAATGGTGCTGCAACTCAGCAGTTATTTAGCAGTTTTCTTCCATATGGAACATTAATACATCTTCATCCTAAACAGAATGTTTAACCCTCCTGTTACCTTTCGGGTCAATTTGACCCCATTCAATGTTTAATGTCGGTGTTCTTTGGGGTCAATTTGACCCCAGGCTGTTTTTCACTGTGTCAAACATAAGAAATATCAACTTTTTTATTTATTGAAAGGGCTATTTAGGTAGTCAACAAACAAACATAAAGTACCTCACACTTAAACTTGGGAAGCAATATTAATTCTAATAATTTTCTGGAGGTTTTAATTGCTGGGGTCAAATTGACCCCGAGGGTAAAATATGTTAGTAAATGTAAAGGTAACAGGAGGGGTAAACAGAGCATTTTTCTCTTGTTTGTCAACCATTAACTCCACCATGATACAATCTAAAGGCCTCTAGTCTTCCTCTAGCAGCTGCTGAGGCAAACTGACTGTGTGGGTTTTCTTCATGAACTGGGCCGTGATGAAAGGGACGGCGGGGACACCGCTGCAAAGCTGAAACCTCACCGGCCCGGACAGGTGGACAGATTGACAAGTGACTTTTTTTTTGCTCGGTCCCGATGCGCGCGCACGGAGCTCTGTGGCGCGCCAGACGGAGATCGATAAGTGTTAACGCAACGCGTAGAGACAGAAATGACATGCTGCTGTGGAGATACGATCAACAACAGACGTTTAGTTTAATAAAAGAACAAAGACGTGCTCTAGAGAACATGTCAGGGGGCGGGCCAATCTCTTTAATGTCATGCGATCTACCGACACTACGCCGCGATCGACTGGCAGGTCGCGATCGACGTGTTGAGACCCTGATCTACAGGAAGTAAAAGTCGTCACAAGGTTTCCGGAGGTGAACCTGCGGAAGGATCATTACCGATGAACAGACCGTCTGCATGAGAGCGGACAGAGTTCAGATTGAAGTGGTGGATTGGAAGCTCATTTTGCAAGTGACTTTTTTTTCGTCCCGACGACCAACAACAGACGGATTGGAAGCTCATTACTGCGCATGCGTTAAATGCGTACACAAAAAAAAAACTAGTTAAACCTGTAATTGAATTAACTGAGTTAACGCGTTATTTTTCACAGCACTAATATAAATATATGAAGTCTACAGTTCCACTATGCTCCTCCATATATATATATATATATGTATTTATATATATATATATACAGACATATATATATATATACAGACATATATATATATATATATATATATAAATATATGTATAAGGAGTCTACAGATCCTCTGTGGCTGTGCGAGGCTGAGAGTTAATGAGGCATTCAGGTTACGTGGGACAGATGGAAGAGGTTCTGCTTCATGCTGTTCCACCAGAAAGCCCTGAAGGTAAACATGTCAACAACCAGTGACTGACTCTTATAACGCGAGGCATCCGTCTCTGTTTACTTTGTTTAATAAATAAAAGGATAGCTAACTGCATTTCTTTCACCTGGAACTTATTTCCTCAGGTTGCTGTGTCCGAGTAATGGGGACGCTAAATGGCTCCGGCATTGTGGGAGGACCCAGCACGATGCATTCTGGGTAATTTAGTGCTTATTTGGCGCTCAGATTTTTATTATAAGTGTTTATATTTGTTTTACGTGTCATATTTTGTGTTTTTCCCGGGAGACGATGTTAGAAACATGAGCTCGGAGCTTATGTTATGCAAACGATTTTAATGGCTGAATATTAACAATGTGTATGACATTAAAATGTCAAATCTTTTCAGAATTTTATACACTTTATCTATCTATTATAGCTTTTTTATTACTTTTTTTTCCACACTCTATACTGTAACTGTTCAGGACTTTCTTCCTACTCTAAACTTGTTTTTAACAACATGACTGTTAAATATATAAAATAGTCTAAACCGTCAAGTGTAATTTCCCCGGCTTCCTTCTACACTCAATAAAAAATTAAAAAATGCTTCATACATATCTTATTTTTCATTCTTTTTTAATTCCCTTATATTCTGTGAGTTGTTCCAGCGTGGGTTCTCCGGCCGAGCCGCTTCTGATTGGCCGCTCTCTGGTTCTCCAGCTGCTCCTCCACCGTTTTCTAAAGAATAAATAAACATTACTTTCCATCATGTCCTCTGACTGCTGCAGCGTCCACCGACACATCTGTGATGAAGGTCTTTCAGGTCCACTCCTCTTCACTTTAAGCACTTTACACCTCCTCCCTTCGAATACAATCACTCTGTCTTTACCAGATGGGGAAATGAGATTCACTGGAAGGAGATAACAGTCATTACTTCTCTCTCCCGCTGGAATCACAGCTTACTTTAAGCATATGTAGTTTGACAGCTTGTGAAGATACCAGAATAATCACGTTGAGACAACTCCTATTATCAGAAGAAACAAGATGATGATTTTGTTTACAAATGTCCTCTGTGGACAGAAAACACAAAATTGGATTTCTCTGAACAAATTTTGCTTAAAATATTAGTTTTCCTTCTAATTGCCATCTGCCAAGTGTAATAAGTCCATCTACTCCCCACTTATATCTTGTCTCAGTATCTTGTCTCAGTATCTTGTCTCAGTCTCCTGTCTCAACCCTGTCTCGGTATGATATAATGTGCATGTGATGGATGGGTGGAGGCCTGCAGCTGCTGATGAGTTGTGGACTGAACCGGTGACCTTTCACAACCTTAAGGTCACCTCTCAAAACAAGACAGGAGGTAGAGGACAATAAGTAGAGGACAGGAAGTAGGGGGCAGGAGATAGGGGATGGGAAGTAGTGGATAGGAAGTAGGGGACAAGAGATAGGGGATGGGAAGTAGTGGACAGGAAGTATGGGACAGGAGATATGGGGTGGCAAGTAGGGGACAGGAAGTAGAGGATAGGAAGTAGGGGACAGGAGATAGGGGATGGGAAGTAGTGGACAGAAAGTAGGGGACAATAAGTTGAGGACAGGAAGTAGAGGACGGAAAGTAGGGGGCAGGAGAGAGGGGATGGGAAGTAGTGGACAGGAAGTAGATGACAGGAAGTATGGGACAGGAGATAGGGGGTGGGAAGTAGGGGATAGGACGTAGAGGATAGGAAGTAGGGGACAGGAGATAGGGGATGGGAAGTAGTGGACAGGAAGTAGAGGACGGAAAGTAGGGGGCAGGAGAGGGGATGGGAAGTAGTGGACAGGAAGTAGATGACAGGAAGTATGGGACAGGAGATAGGGGGTGGGAAGTAGGGGATAGGACGTAGAGGATAGGAAGTAGGGGACAGGAGATAGGGGATGGGAAGTAGTGGACAGGAAGTAGAGGACGGAAAGTAGGGGACAGGAGATAGGGGATGGGAAGTAGTGGACAGGAAGTAGATGACAGGAAGTATGGGACAGGAGATAGGGGTGGAAAGTAGGGGACAGGAAGTAGATGACAGGAAGTATGGGACAGGAGATAGGGGGTGGGAAGTAGGGGACAGGACGTAGAGGATAGGAAGTAGGGGACAGGAGATAGGGGATGGGAAGTAGTGGACAGGAAGTAGATGACAGGAAGTATGGGACAGGAGATAGGGGGTGGGAAGTAGGGGACAGGATGTAGAGGATAGGAAGTAGGGGACATGAGATAGGGGATGGGAAGTAGGGGAAAGGAAGTAGATGACAGGAAGTAGGGGACAGGAAGTATAGGACAATCAGTAGTATACCGGAAGTAGAGGACATGAAGTACGGGACATGTTGTAGAGGACAGGAAGTAGGGGATGGAAAGTAGAGGACAGGAAGTAGAGGACATAAAGTAGTGGACAGACAATAGGGGAAAGGAAGTAGAGGACAGAAAGTAGATAACAGGAAGTAGGTGACAAAAAGTAGGGGTTAGGAAGTAGGTGACAGAAAGGAGCTCCCTCAGTCTTCCTTTCACCGTTTCTCCACACTCAGAAGTCCCGCTGAGAGGAAATCCGACATCAAGAGGTTTCTTCTTCTTCAAAACCACGAACCGGCTCGTCTCCCGGCACCTCATCAAGTCAATTAAAAGGAATTAGAACAGATTCTTTGAACATATTGATCTGCACGTGTTTAGATGCCAAGGTGTCTCCGCTTCAATAGTTCAACAGACTTTCCAGAAGATCGGCGAAATGAAAACCGTCTAATCCACTTATTGTAATGTAAATATGCAGCGGGAACAACACGGAGGAGCTAACTCCCCGAGGAGAAGGAGGTGCAACAAGATGACGCCATTAAACACTTTAATTTAAAGAAAAGCATTGTGGGAAAATGTGATGAATATATAAATAGCGTTTCTATTTGTGTCATGCATTCATTTGAGGAACGCTCTCTTCACACACATGAGATTGTTTCATCTACCACATGTACCAGAAAAAGACTTTCATTTATTTTTTCCAGAAAATTACGCCCAGTTATTTCGGTGATTTATGCACAAATTAAAATTATTAAAAAAGTTGGAAATCTGACTGGTAAAATTAATCAGTAAACAGTTTCAGCTAACCTTGGGAATTCAAATCACAAACACGGCCTCTCCTCACGGGGCACAGAGAGCCTCTAAAGCTCGTTGATCGACTCCACTGCAGCAGAGAAGGGAAATAAAGCGGTAATAAAATGTATTTTAAGACGTTTCGATGGGGAAAATCTAAACAAACGTAACCATAATCCTAGAATGAAGTCTCCTGCTGCGTTGCTGACAGCCAGATGACCCACTTGTGGTTTGCTCTCTCGTTACTTTAGCACAAGCCATTAAATCGCCACTTGACCTCGTGTAACACACTTTTAATCATATTCGTTGCACTAAAAATAAACTTCACTGAGTCACAGCAGTGGAGAGGAGAAGAGAAGCTGAAACGATGGATTCAAATGATGAACAGCGTGTCATTGTGTTCACACTGTGGCAATAATTAGAATGAGTCATAAAAGGATAAGCGTCACAGTGTTATGTTATGATGCTGTTGCTCTGCTGCAGAGATTATTTTCTTTATGTAAACAACGCATTGACACAGTCATTAAAAACAATACCGCCACATCAGAAACAATTAATGCTCAACATAGATGTCGATATACTTCGTATTCAAAGTGCAGATCTGGTGTGAGCGAATAGCTGCATTCCCTCTTTTGTGCCACCGGGGGGCAGCACCATCGGCTTTTAACACATCACTGTTTCATAAATCTAATAAATCATTATTATGACCGGTTGTTAATATAGAAATATTGAAAGTAATGTTGCAGTGACTATATATATATATATATATATATAGATATTTATAGATTTATATATATATAATAATGTTGCAGTACATATATTTAGGAATATTGCTTTGTATAAAATATATACAACTATATATATAATATATTTATATATAGATTATATATATATACAGTAATGTTGTAGTGACTGTATTTGTGTATATATAGGAATATTACTATATATATATAAAATATACAAAACTATAAATATATAAAATCTCTCTCTATATATATAGATTGTGTAATATTTATATATATATATACCGTCATTGCAACATTACTATATATATATACTGTACGTAGAAAAATCTAGAGCAATCGATTATAAAACATTATTATCCTCACAATGTCTTCCCCCTTATTGTTGAGAGTGGATATCTTTTCATGGTAAACACATAAAGGTGAACCGGTTCTCTGATGAGCGGTTTCTTTCCTTCTTCGTCTCTTTTTGAGAGCGGACGCTTATTTCGTGTCGACAGTTCCATACAAAACATATTCATAATGTTCTGGCGGGTGCAGGAGCTCAGGAGCTGGTGAACGCTGTGAAATACAACTCATCTATTGATCTGTGTTTGCAGTGTGAGTGTCAGGCCGACTTGTCTTCTGCTGTGTTTTTGGAATTTGTCGTTTTATTTATTTATTTTTAGGACAGAAAATAAGATTAATTTGCAATCAACTGCACGTTTTATAATGGGAGCACACACTTCAAATCTAATCAAAGCTCAGCATGCCAAACACTCTCAGCCTCACACTGTGTGAATTACATCTTAAATGTAATAGACGATGACGCCCATGAAATAGACCGTTGCTATAAAGTGATGAATGTGCTTCGATGTGAAATACTCACTGAAATAATTCTGCACAGACTCCATAGAAATGATAATTCTCCACTGATTCATGTTCCACTGACAAATAAACCGGTTCAGTCTTCTTAATTTCACGAAATCTCCTCACTTTTAAAGTCAATCAATTTAAGAAAATGATGAACATAAATTTGCTCCGAGGCGAATAAACACATCTTAAAAGGTCTCTAATTGTTCCAGAGGAGCATTATTATGATGTTCCTGCCGGAGCCCCTTATGACCGCGAGCTCTCACAGTAATTACTCTGGATTAGTCCGTCTACATCCCTTCTGCCGTGACTAAAATCACAATTATTTAGTTCAATATTTTGTGCACTCGATGAAAAATCGGCGGATTTGTGCAGACCCTCTGAACAAATACAGAATTTATAGCAACAAAAATACATTTATACACAATTTTATCACAAAGTATAAAATGAAAATATCAAGTTTTCAAGGTTTTATTTGCCATTTGTGCCGAGACCAACAGTCCAGAGCCTTTGGAAACGGGTGCAGGGCTCTCCGACACTTTAGAAATAACAATATAATAAGAAAGAAAAAATTCCAAATATGAAAGAACGAAGGATTCTATAGAGAAGGTGAAAATATGAAAACAATGAGCCAATTTTAATGGGAGAGCTGGTGGTGACGAACCGACGGGAGGTCTCACTTCTCCAGTTATTTGGTGGTTCGTGTATTTCCCCCAGTGACCAAAGCGGTGAACACAATACTTTGTGAAAGGACTGTGTTCACACACACACACACACACACACACACACACACACACACACACACACACACACACACACACACACACACACACACACACACACACATCATTCTCCTGGTAAAAGCAGGTAAAACCCTTTAAAGAGTTACGACATTTTAATGACAAATAACTCAAAATATTGCTATTGAGGCTGTCAAGCTTGTGACCTCAGGGAGGAGAGGTGGTGGGGGAGGTGGGGGGGGGGGCGTCGAGTCGAATTATTTTTGATTAAATCAACTTTCTCTGATGGATAAAACCTGGTGGTTTTTCTGTTATTCATCTCTCGTTCTGTCACAAACACACACACACACACACATCTTAATCTGATGCAGTTACGACAACTGCTGAAAATAATATTCGACTACTAGCGGCAGGGGGATTATTTACTTCCCCACGGAGCGCAAGCACGAAGAAAAAATAACATCTCGTGAAAAATAAAACTCATCTCTCGTGAACAATATTTTTGCTAAAATAGAAAGCAAGCGGGGGAAACACACGTGGATCGAAGCAAAATAAGTTATGTTCGATAAAAGACATGTTGTACAATTTGGAAACTGCTTTTTTCATTATCTGCCTCTTCTGGGAGCTTGTGATATCTCAGGAACCATCGAGTACGTGTCTACACCGAGCCCCACGAGGCGGTTCACGTGCCAAGAGAGAGCATTTAAAAGTGTAGATCTCATCCTTCCTTTGATCTTCCTGCAGTCCTACAATCGGGTTGAGGATCAGGGGATTTAACCCGGAAACACAAATGATACAAGAAGGATGAAGAAGTTGAAATGAGAAAAACAGCAAAATATGACTTTTTTATTTGGACTTTTCACAATGAAAAATAACCTAAATGTTGGTTATCTAAGATTAAAAACAATGACATGGTCACATGACTTGTTTGACTATTACAGTGCAGGGGTAAAAAAGAAAAGAGAGAAAAGCTTGTTCATTGATTTCCTCCTTTTCAAACCCAAAGTCTAATCTCTCAGGTCCAATCTGCACAAAGCTTTCCACAGAAACATGTTCCAGTAAATATAACTTTAATCCATTTTCCTGAAGAGGTTCCTCTCAATCCAGCAACCACAGAGGAAGAAGAAGAAGATACTAAACTTCTTAATTTATCCACGAGGTAAAGAGATCATTTTCCTGTAACAGAAAATGCAATTCTAACATTACAGTGTGTCTCACGCTAGCTGTGTGTGTGTGTGTGTGTGTGTGTGTTTGTGTGTTTGTGTGTGTGCGTGTGGTCACAGCCTCAGCATGAGTCTCATACATAATGTATGGAGTAGACATAATGCAGAGCTCTCTGCTCACGTGAAGCAGTCGGGAAGTGGAGGTATGAAAGAGCCCGAGCTGAGGCTCCGCCCCCAAAGAGAGAGAGAGAGAGAGAGAGAGGGTTCCTCAAGGCGCTGACCACCTCACTAACATTACACCACCTTTATGGAGCTTGGCTGCCTTGGTATTGGGAAGTGGAGGTGGAGTTGGGAGGTGGAGGTGGTGTTGGACTAAGTGGACTCTTCATCCTGGTCCCGGCTCTAATGAGGCGTGTCGTCTTCTCCAGAGAAGACGACTCAGCAGTTTCTCCAGCAGCTCCTGCTGCCTCTAAAATGAATGTTTTCTAAAACATGGCCAACGTAAAGTGTCAGAGTGAACAGCTCGTTCACACGAGGAAAGAAACAGACGGCTTCACGGAGTTGTTGTTTAAGAGGAGAAGAGGAAGAAGAGAAAGAAGAAGAAGAACCTGCTGAGTCCAGGAAGGAGATGAAGACCTGCTGAGTCCAGGTCCGCCTCCTGCAGCTCGTCTTCATCACTCCCACGGAGTGAAGCCCTTTGAATTGTTACACTTTAGAAGGTGTGCACACTCTGACCTCGATTAAGTCCTCCGTGCACAGCGTAGACGCTGCAGGGGGGGGAGTTTTGCAGCGATGGGAAAAGATTGTTGCCATGGCAACAATAGGGAATAGTCTAATACAGACATGGGCAAACTACGGCCCGCGGGCCACATCCGGCCCGTTAGGCTTTTTAATCCGGCCCGCCGAACTTGTCCAAATCGCAGCTTTGTTTACTTCCGGTGTGCATTGGCGCGGAAAGTACTCGTCACACGAAACCCTTCACCATGATTTGTCAATCCGTTTGTCTGTCAACATTTTGCGAAAAAAACAACCAAGTCAGTAAATCACAAAGGACCCGCCCACCACACAGGTGAGGCTCATTTAGAAACAGCCGCAGTGATTTTGGCGAGCAGCGCGGAGCCTGGAGGAGCTGCAGAGCCACGAGGAGGAACACGCAGCCAGAAGAGATCCACTTGGACCGGGTAAGTTTCTCTACTAAACGTCACGGTGTCCGTAACGTGTGCGCGGTGCTGACTCGTCTTGTATTTTACAGAGAGGATTCACCAGCGCCTGCAGCGCAGCCTGCAGCTCCACCTGCCCGGCCAGCAAGGAGGTCTCGTGACACGATGTTATTTTGTGAAGCCATATTGTAAATAGTCTGTGTCAATAGTTCTGTTCTGTTGTCTATTTCTCAACATGTATATAATGTAGATTTTTTTATTTATTTATGTACAATACATATTTATTTGAAGAAAAAAAAATTAATGGTCATTTTTTATTTGCACACACCCCATGAAACTTTATCTGCAATATGAAGTCATTTCTCAGTCCCATCTTTATCATTTTGGTGAATGTGTGACAGACCACATCATTTCTACTCAAAAAACGATAATACAAAATGTAGTTTTCCACATTTATTTACATGTATCTAGCATTGTATTCAGATATTTCACTGCTTTTGTGAACCTTTGACCTTTTGGTAAACCAATTTCAAAAACAAAAACAGTTGGTCCACATGAGTAAAGGTGTATTTTCAGAAGCGATATGAAGAATTTTTAAAAATCGAACTTCAATTTTCAGCTATAGGGCCATATTTTCTCTTTCCACTTGTACCCGAGGACAATTGTGCCTCATTATATAGAGAGCTGAGACAATCCGTCCATTATTTTGCAGGGTTTAAAACAATTAGAAATTATTGAGCTTGATTATTTCGTTGGGTAATAATATGTTTTGAATGTTGAAAGTGCTTCCATTGATCTTTTTCCAGTAAATGTTGATTTCTTTAACTTTGCACCTTTAATTGAAATGTATAAAAATCAGACGCAATCTCCAGGTTTAATAAATTACATTGCGTGTCCAACAGCTCCTGGCCCGGCCCCTCTGTCAAATTTTAGAACCGATTGCGACCCGCAAGTCAAAAAGTTTGCCCACCCCTGGTCTAATAGATCGTTGTATTTATTAAAGGTTTAATAATTGACCTCGAAGGACCGCAGACACAGACTAGTGTCACGGAGGAAAGGAAAAGCCTGACTGAGAGAGAGGAGCGAAACGATCGGATACGTCTGTGACTCACGCCACCTTTGACCTTTGACCTCTGTCATCATCATTGCAATGTTTCAACATTCTAGAAAGTCCCGTTCTGTGTCGGTTGTTTTGTTTTCTGAAGGTGCTTCACGTTATTAAGAGCAGCCTCCTCTTCATTGCGCTCGGGTCCCGACTATAAGAAGAAAAATGCAAAATCTGGATTTGTTTTTCTTTACGTAACGTAAGCCTCCAATAAAACGAGGATTTGAGAGAACAGAGGCTCTTTTCTTTTTGACATGGACGGTCAGTGAGAGAGTTCTCGTACGCACTTCAACATGAAAGCTCATAAAAATAATAAGCTACGAGTATCCTCCTCCCCTCCTCCCCTCCTCCCCTTCTCTCCTCCTCCCCTCCTCCCCTTCTCTCCTCCTCCCCTCCTCCACTTCTCCCCTTCTCGCCTTCTCCACTTCTCCACCTCAAATCAAGCTCTCTGGATATTAAATATCAAAGCCACGGCCCCTCCTCCCTCGGCCTTTGATCCGGGAGAGTTCGGTGAAGACGAACGAAGACGAGAGAGTTTCAAACTTTAAATCAGGGAATATCTTGTTAGGAGGAGCCTTCATGAGTTATGAGTTATGTTACCGACGCACACACACACACACATACACACACACTGTGTGTCGTCCATGTTCGTCCACATACCTCCATGGGGACCAGAGGAAGGTCCCCGGTGGTTTGAGGAGGCCAAATCAGAGCAGGACCCCGTGGAGGAGGAACGGCTCGTCTGCATGTGGACAGATATGGATCGTGTTAGTTTGGGTAACGGATCGAGTCATATGCCCAACCGAGTCCTTCTCTGTTTTCCGTGCAGACAGAACGGAAGAGTCTGGTAAATCTAAGGGTGGAGGGGTTTGCTTCATGACTAACAACAAGTGGTGCAACCCCAAGGACATTAAGACTCTTTCTCGTTCCTGCTCGCCGAACCTGGAACATCTGACGATCTCATGCCGTCCATTCTACCTTCCCCGGGAGTTCAGCTCGGTCATCACCACAGCCGTCTATATACCACCACAAGCGGACACCGACGTAGCACTATCGGACCTACATGATGTGTTATGTCGGCATCAGAACAAGTATCCCGACGCGGCTGTGGTGGTGGCTGGGGACTTTAATAGGCAAACCTAAAAAAGTCATGCCGAACTTTCACCAGCACATTACGTGTGCTACCAGAGGAAAGAACGTTGGACCACTGCTATACGCCATTCAAGAGAGGCTACAAGGCTGTCTCTCTCCTCCGCTCGCAAATCGGACCATGCCGCCATTTTCCTACTACCGGAGTACCAACAAAAGATTGCACGGGAAGCGGTAGTGACGAGGGACGTGGCGGTGGTCTGACCAATCAGAGGCTGAGCTACAGGACGCTCTGCGTGTCGTCGACTGGGACATGATCCAATCCAGTTACAGTGACGTCAGCGAGTTTGGACGTAGCAATGAGCCTCATAGCAACGCTTAGCGGACACCATCGTCCCCACGGTAAAAGTTAGGGTCTTTCCTAACCAAAAGCCGTGGGTTGATAGATCCATCCGTGAAGCTGTGAACGCCTGTACTGCTGCCTATAACTCCGGTCTTGTATCCGGCAACATGGACGAGTACAAGGCAGCGGTCTATGGACTGAGGAGGGCGGTGAAGGAGGCCAAGAGGAGGTACCGAGACAGAGTGGAATCACAGATGGAGCAGCGCGACACCAGGCGCCTATGGCAGGGGCTACGGACTATCACAGACTACCAGAGCAGACCCGCGCAATGGTGAGTGCCGACGCATCCCTAGCGGACGACCTGAACTCATTTTATGCACGGTTTGAGGCTAGCAACAACAGCGCTAGCTCGCCGCTAACAACAACACCGTTAAGCGTAGCCGAGGTGAGTTCTACCGCTGGGGATGAACACACACTCTCTGTGACCGAGCACAGTGTGAGGAGGGCTCTGTTGAGGGTGAACACCAGGAAAGCTGCAGGTCCAGATGGCATATCTGGGCGAGTACTGAAGACCTGTGCTAACCAGCTAGCTCCAGTGTTCACCACAATATTCAACCTCCCTGGCTGAGTCCGTGGTCCCCGCCTGCTTCAGGAGATCCACTATTGTCCCTGTGCCCAAGAATGCTTCTCCAGCATGTATGAATGACTACCGACCGGTGGCCCTCACCTCGGTGGTCATGAAATGCTTTGAGAGGCTGATAAAGGACTACATCTGCGCCTTCCTCCCTTCCTCCATGGACCCGCTGCAGTTTGCTTATCGCCCAAACAGATCCACGGATGATGCTGTCTCCCAGGTACTGCACACCACACTCTCTCATCTGGACAGCCAGAGGGGGCTATGTGAGACTGCTGTTCATTGATTATAGTTCAGCTTTCAACACCATAGTCCCTCCAGACTGGCCGGCAAGCTGATTGAGCTGGGACTGAACACCCCTGTGTGCTTGGATCCTGGACTTCCTGACCGCCAGGCCACAGGTGGTCAGGGTGGGCAGACACACCTCCAAATCCCTCACCCTGAACACAGGATCCCCAGGGTTGCGTCCTCAGCCCCTACTGTACTCCCTGTACACACATGACTGTGTGGCCAGGTTCAGCTCCAACACCATCATCAAGTTTGCGGATGACACAGTGGTGGTGGGCCTGATCTCCGACAACGACGAGAAGGCCTACCTGGAGGAAGTTGCTGATCTGTCACTCTGGTGCCAGGACAACAGCCTCCTCATGAATGTCACCAAAACTAAGGAGCTGATTGTGGACTTTAGGAGGGTACAACAACAGAGGACGTACTCACCACTGGGGATTAACGGGACTACTGTGGAGAGGGTGAGCGGTATAAATACCTGGGAGTCCACATCACCGAGGATCTGACATGGTCAACAAACACAGACACTCTGGTGAGAAAGGCAAGGCAGCGCCTCTACCACCTCAGGCAGCTGAGGAAATTTAAAGTTTCCCAGAGGATCCTTCAGTCCTTCTACTCTGGAGCTGTAGAGAGCGTCCTGACAGGAAGCATCACAGCCTGGTTTGGCAACTGCTCCGCTCAGGACAGGAAGGCTCTGCAGAGAGTAGTGCGTTCGGCTGAACGCACTATTGAACTACACTCCCACCCTGCAGGACTTGTACACCAGGAGGTGCAGAACCAGAGCCGGCAGGATCATGAAGGATCCTCACCACCCCAACAACAGACTGTTTCAGCTGCTGCGGTCAGGCAGGCGCCTCCGTAGTCACGCTGCAAGAACAAAGAGACTGAGACGGAGTTTCTTTCCTCAGGCCATCAGGATTGTGAACTCCGACCTCACCAGGACCCCCACATAGACCCACACAACTGCCCCTCTTAGGCACACACACACACACACACACTTACTGTAAATATTGTGTTGTTTTTTATTGTAAATAGTGTGTACTTGTTGCCCTTGCACATTCCTGCTGAGCATTGCCACTTTCATTTCACTGCACACCCTGTGTGTGTATGTGACAAATAAAACATCTTGAATCTTGAATCTTGATGAAAAGACGACCGGGCCGAGGCAACGTGTTCACACACACACACACACACGCACACACACACACACACACACACATCAAACCCTTTAAAGAGCGATAACCAAAGAGCTGTTTCTGATGTGGGAACATGAACCAGAGGGAGGCGTCATACACGCCGCTGTGTCATCCTGTGAGCCGTGTTCCTGTGTGTGTGTGTGTGTGTGTGTGTGTGTGAGAGAGAGTCTCTGTAGGATGATAAGCTAAAGGGATTTAGGCCATGGGTTTCCTAGGTTATAGCTAAAAGCCACCTGTCCATCTAACACACAGTCGGACGATTTAAAATATTAGTGCGGAAATAATAAGTGCTCATGTGAATGGAGAGGAGATCTCTCTCTCTCTCTCCCTCCCTCTCTCTCTCTCTCTGTCTCTCTCTCTCTCTGAATCAAACCAAAAAGCTAAAATAACTCTGTCTGTCCAAAATAATAAGCCGGAGCTTTTCTCCGTGAATTTAGCCGACTGTCGATCTGGAACACATCTTTAGGTTGTTCAGAGATCCAGGAACAACACAACACATACACACACATACACACAACACATATACACACATACACACAACACATATACACACATACACACAACACATATACACACATTTACACAACACATATACAAACATACACACACATACACACAACACATATACACACATTTACACAACACATATACACACATACACAACACATACACAACATATACACACATATACGAAACATATACACACAACACATACACACATACACACAACACATATACACACATACACACAACACATATACACACATACACACAACACATATACACGTATACATATATACACACATATACACATATACACAACACATATACACAACACATATACACATATACACAACACAGTACACTCAAAAAAACGATTCAAGCCCTTCTTAGAGGTGACACATTTAAATATTGTTTGATACATTTAAATAAATAAATTACAAAATGAAGATATTTATTTTGAATGGGTGTAACACAAAATGTATGAATACTTTCATTTATTAGATTTATTTAGGTTACACTCACAAAAACGATTCAAGCCCTTCTTCGAGGTGACACATTTAAATATTGTTTGATACATTTAAATAAATCAATTCCAAAAATAGATATTTATATTTAATGGGTGGAACACAAAATGTATGAATTCTTTCATTTATGAGATTTATTTAGGTTAGATGGTGTGCATATCAACTCAAAATAAATGTGTTTCATTGAGGACTACCCTTTGCGCATGCGCCAGCTGAAAATCAGTTGTTTACAAGATGAAGACACTTTCAGGGCTGTACGGTGGTGTAGTGGCTAGCACTGTTGCCTCAAAGCCAGAGGGCCGTGGGTTCAATTCCCAGTCGGGGTGTTCCTTCTGTGTGGAGTTTGCATATTTTCTTAGTTAGTTTATATTTTGAGTTGGACAAACACAAATTAATTTAATTTAATGAATATCGTTATTTTATTTTAGATGTATTTGAAACAAATGAGTTGGACTAACTTAATTACATTGTATTGCACTGATGTGCTAAATTTGAGTTGGAGTTGCATATAATTATTGGATGGAAAACCTGCCAACAATTTAATTAAGTTCATCCAATGAGTCATTTCTTTGAGTGTAGGAGGCGCGGTGACCCCGTCGTGACCCCCGGTGCTCGGTGAGCATGAGTTTGACCTCTATGTATTAAAAACAAAACACCGGCTGATGTGCAATACCGATTCCCGCCACCAGGCTCGGCGGCGGTGAAGGACACAACGACGACGTGGCCCCGATTCAAATGACATTCACGCTCCTCTCGTTTATTCTGCCAAGCGGTCGACGTCTTTACGGCCAGATGTCACTGGAACTCAACCGCCGTGATAACGGTCCAATTTGTTTGCATAATTAATAGAAACTCCGGCACACGGAGCTCTGAGAATCCTCCGGTGACCACAAACCTTCCAGGAAATAAATCCTCTTTGTTTACCGTTCAGTTGTTTTGGGAAACTCTCCAAGACGGCAGGAATATGAATGTTTTATTACTGAGAATGTCAAGGTGAGGGACGACACTTCACACGCACACTGTGTGTGTACACGTGTAGATGGGTATATGTGTATATGTGTTGTGTACATGTGTATATGTGTTGTGTATATGTGTTGTGTATGTATAAGAGAAGGTGTGGGGGGGGGTTAGGGTTAGGGTTAGGGCTTCAAGGACAGGTGTGAGTGTGTCCTGATGCCCGGGGCAGGCCGGACCCGCGTGTGATGCTCATCCGTGTTTTCCATGTGTGCCGTGTTACAGTTTCTATGATGTATTAATGTTTATACGTGTGAAAAATTGTGTCTTCAGCTTCCGATGAAGAGCCTTCGGGAGTGTGAGGAAGATCGGATGACCATGATGAGGACGAGGCAGAGGAACAGAAGATTAGATTTTTATTGATTCATCCCCAGTGGGAAATTACTTTACACAGCAGCAAAACATTTTTTTACTAAAATAAATGAAATAAATAAAATAAATTCAATAAATACATTTAAAAAAGGATAGTGTATTAAATGTAATAAATTAAATACATTAAATCCATTAAATAAATTAAAAGAATTAAATAAATTAAATACATTCAATAAATTCAATAAATTCAAAAAAAGGATAGTGTATTAAATGTAATAGATTAAATACATTAAATAAATAAAATAAATTAAATAAAATAATCATGAAACATCTCAAATGAATGCATGTCTTTTGAAGCAAGTTTGTCTTAACTCTAATTTGATGTATTTTTCATGCCCAGAAGTCAGCCCTAGAGAAGCTGTTGGAGGATGAGGACCGAGAGCTTCTCCTGAAGGCAGAGCCGTCTCCATCCAGGTCCAGAAAGAGATTTAGACGGAACACCACTGGAGACACAACAGAGGTGAGTGACCAAGTAACACTTGATACTCTCCATCATTTGGGGAAAGATGAACTAATCCTGCATTGACTTCACAGGTTCACCTCCAGAACCAAATCATGAAGACATTCACATACAGGACTGTCTCAGAAAATTAGAATATTGTGATAAAGTTCTTTATTTTCTGTAATGCAATTAAAAAAACAAAAATGTCATGCATTCTGGATTCATTACAAATCAACTGAAATATTGCAAGCCTTTTATTCTTTTAATATTGCTGATTATGGCTTACAGCTTAAGAAAACTCTAAAATCCTATCTCATAAAATTTTAATATTTGAGTTTTCTTAAGCTGTAAGCCATAATCAGCAATAAATCAGAGTAAAAGGCTTGCAATATTTCAGTTGATTTGTAATGAATCCAGAATGCATGACATTTTTGTTTTTTTAATTGCATTACAGAAAATAAAGAACTTCATCACAATATTCTAATTTTCTGAGACAGTCCTGTATATCATCAATCCTTAAATGTCTGGTTCCTTGAAGCTGTGTACCGCTAATGGAAGGTCTTCATTACGCTGGATAATGACGGGTTCAGGATGCTGTGACACACACACACACACACACACACACACACACACACACACACACACGTTATACATGCCTTGGGACGGATGCTCTGGAGAACATTAGTCACTGTTGTACAGCGGGGCATTCTTCATCTAATTACGGGGAACAAGATCTGTTCAGTGTTCACACAAACGGTGTGTGTGTCTCTTACACACACACACACACACACACAGGATGGTGTCATGTTGGGTCACTGTGCAGCTGAAGTGTTTCTGGGGGTTGTTTCAGTTTAATTACAGTTTACATAGCAGGCAATAAATAAGTCATACAGCCACTTAATGATTTTTACTGAAGCTCAAAGTAACGTTAGCGCCAACCAGAGGGTTGATGTCGTAAACGAGTCGGGTCGTATTCCCATCGATGGATACCGACTGCTGGACAGAAAGAGTTTATTTTCATTTTCGGTCTTTGTTGTGGCAGATTACGGAGAAAAGAAATCACTGCACATCAAAAAACTCTCGGATTGTTTCTCGTCGATCAAAGACGACACAATCCACCGACGGGTGTTTTAAAGTGTTCCCGATGTCAGAGGAATGAGGAACAACCAGAGGACGCTGTGACGACGCCTCGGCTGACGGAAATAGCGAGAATAGCTCCAGCTGCCATACGTCTGAACGTGATATCGAAGCGCGCTGGAAGACGTTTCAAGGATCACTTCTCGGATGAGAAGATGCCGATCGATAAGGAAAAAGGTTCAAGGTCACATTGAAACTCAAGCTTCTGTTTAATGAGATATTAATGCTGCGTTAATATACGAATATATAGTATAGTACAGGATATAATATGCCAATAGGAGACAGAAAGGCGTCGCCATATTTGAAATGTGAAATCCGATTAGCTGAAATTGAACTTCCTGACGCTTCCCCACGATGACGCCTGATTTTTAAAGGGACATACACACACTGAAGTCATGCCAGCTGCAACTCAGGGGAGAAAATCGTTTTTTCTTCTTCTCAACAACAAATGTAAGTTGAATTTGCTGGCTGTAAAACGATGAAGCGATTCATATTTCTGTGTTCTTTGGCTCATGTCTCCGTGATGCTTTGGTGCAGAAAGATTCTGTAAAGATATTTAGAATCTGTGTGAAGTCCTCTTGCTTTCTACGATAGCACGAAGCTACATGTCGCTAGCTCCGGAAACGTTCTGAATGGTTGACTCCTGACAAAATTATGATTATGATATTTTAATTTTTATTTCAGTTGGTGTTGGAGTTGTGTTGAAATCCTTGTAGCCCAAGTTGTCCTCTTTAATTTGATGTACAACATCAATATATTTGCTCATGTTTATTATTATGTTATAGACAGTTTAAAACACAATATCAAAAAGGCACACGATTGGGTGCGTTGGGGCTTAATGAGATGGGTTTGGTATATTAATGCTGCATTAATATGCATTAATATGTATTTTAAACTCTGGTTTTGGGTGATGTGTGTTGGATGAGAGGAGCAAGAATGTGCATTAAATGTGAAGCCAGGAGACGGTTAGCTTAGCTTAGCTTAGCCTAGCGTAAATAATTTAAACAAGCCGGGCTCGACCCAAACGTTATAAAACAATCTGCCTACTAGCACATTCATGAGCGTATTAATTAACATACGGCTCTACTTTTGTTTTATTTCTGCAAGAACAAACATAATGGTAACAAAATAATGAGGCGCTAACAACCTCCGGGCGCCGAGAAGAAACTAATTGTCTTTTTCTTCAACAGAACTAAAATAGACGAGCTTCATTTGTTCGAACACGTCTGTTGAGGTTTCTCTTCTCTCTCGTCGTCGTGAACCAGACGTGACGAATAAAGATGTTTTGAATGAGGACGACGCATATCGACTGTTAGCTCCGCCCCCTCGTTTATTACTGTGTCCTGTGTCCTGTGTCCTTTGTCCTGTGTCCTGTGTCCTTTGTCCTGTTTCCTGTTTCTTGTTTCCTGTCTCCTGTGTCCTGTCTCCTGTCTCCTATCTCCTGTGTCCAGTGTCCTGTCTCCTGTCTCTTGTCTCCTATCTCCTGTCTCCAGTGTCCTGTCTCCTGTCTCCTATCTCCTGTGTCCAGTGTCCTGTCTCCTGTCTCTTGTCTCCTATCTCCTGTGTCCTGTGTCCAGTGTCCTGTCTCCTTTCTCCTGTCTCCTGTTTCCTGTTTCCTGTCTCTTGTCTCCAGTGTCCTGTCTCCTGTCTCATGTGTCCTGTCTCTTGTCTCCTGTGTCCTGTCTCCAGTGTCCTGTCTCCTATCTCCTGTGTCCTGTTTCCTGTTTCCTGTCTCTTGTCTCCAGTGTCCTGTCTCATGTGTCCTGTCTCCTGTCTCTTGTCTCCTGTGTCCTGTCTCCTGTGTCATGTCTCTTGTCTCCTATCTCCTGTGTCCAGTGTCCTGTCTCCTGTCTCCTGTGTCCTGTGTCCAGTGTCCTGTCTCCTGTCTCCTGTCTCCAGTGTCCTGTCTCCTATCTCCTGTGTCCTGTTTCCTGTTTCCTGTCTCTTGTCTCCAGTGTCCTGTGTCCTGTCTCCTGTGTCCTGTCTCTTGTCTCCAGTGTCCTGTCTCCTATCTCCTGTGTCCTGTTTCCTGTGTCCTGTTTCCAGTGTCCTGTCTCCTGTGTCCTGTCTCCTGTGTCCTGTCTCCTGTGTCCTGTGTCCTGTCTCCTATCTCCTGTGTCCAGTGTCCTGTCTCCTGTGTCCTGTCTCCTGTCTCCTGTCTCTTGTCTCCTGTGTCCTGTCTCCTATCTCCTGTGTCCTGTCTCCTGTCTCTTGTCTCCTGTCTCCTGTCTCCTGTGTCCTGTCTCCTATCTCCTGTGTCCAGTGTCCTGTCTCCTGTCTCCTGTCTCCTGTGTCCTGTCTCCTATCTCCTGTGTCCAGTGTCCTGTCTCCTGTCTCTTGTCTCCTGTCTCCTGTCTCCTGTGTCCTGTCTCCTATCTCCTGTGTCCTGTCTCCTGTGTCCTGTGTCCTGTCTCCTATCTCCTGTGTCCTGTCTCCTGTGTCCTGTCTCCTGTCTCCTGTCTCTTGTCTCCTGTGTCCTGTCTCCTATCTCCTGTGTCCAGTGTCCTGTCTCCTGTCTCTTGTCTCCTGTCTCCTGTCTCCTGTGTCCTGTCTCCTATCTCCTGTGTCCAGTGTCCTGTCTCCTGTCTCCTGTCTCCTGTGTCTCCTTGGTCACCTGACTGAAGGCCATCTTGACTGTTGGCTCCGCCCCCTCGTGCTCCACGCCTCACCGCTGCAGCGACACAGTTGGCAGATTTACCTCCTGAGGCGCTTCTCCTGGACACTTTGAGACGTCCGAAGTCAGCTGGGCATCCCAGATTAAAACTCCAGACGACAGAGTTTACGGCCGTTATGCCAAAGTCTGTCCTCTCCATGAGTCCCTCTGACGGTGTCACCACAACGTCTCTAGAGCGGCCCCTCTGTCTGTCCCTCTGTCTGTCTCTCGTCTCTCTGTCTGTCTCTCGTCTCTTGTCTCTCGTCTCTTGTCTCTCGTCTCTCGTCCCTCTCGTCTCTCGTCCCTCGTCTCTCGTCCCTCTCGTCTCTCTCGTCTCTCTCGTCCCTCTTGTACCTCTCGTCTCTCGTCCCTCTCGTCTCTCGTCTCTCTGTCTGTCTCTCGTCTCTCTGTCTGTCTCTAGTCTCTTGTCTCTCGTCTCTTGTCTCTCGTCTCTCGTCCCTCTCGTCTCTCGTCTCTCGTCCCTCTCGTCTCTCTCGTCTCTCTTGTACCTCTCGTCTCTCGTCCCTCTCGTCTCTCGTCCCTCGTCTCTCGTCTCTCGTCCCTCTCGTCTCTCGTCTCTCGTGTTTCTCCATCAACACCGAATAGTTTTTCTTTCGGTCGTGTTTTGTCTCCAGCATTATCTGACAAGAAAGAACCGTTCCTGATTGTTTTTGTTCTCCTCCCTCGATGATTCTGCGTCTCACACACATTGATACCGCGACATTGAATTCTCTTATCGCCTCGATGGGAACTCGGCGCGCTGTGAGGAAGTGATGGAGCTCCACTTCCTCACAGAGAGGCTGAGCGTGAGAATCTACCGGCGAGGAACACGAAGCTTCAGAGGAGCTCTGCTCTCATTTACATCTTTATTTATTTCCATCTTTCCATTTCTTTTCTTTCACTGTTGCTCTTGAAATATTCTCCTCTCAGCCTGAAGCTGATGGTTGTTCCCAGAGGAAGTGGAAGTGGAAGTGGAAGTAGAAGTGGAAGTAGAAGATCTATCGGCGCCCAAAGAGACGTTTAAATCTCTAAATAATTCCATTATGGATTTACAACCGAGACTCTTTTTGACTTTATGTGTAACATGTGTAACATTAGTTATTCATAGGTGATTTAAATGCATATCAGAAGAATTGTGCAGCTGCTTTGGGAGGAGCTGGTTTCACCTTCTTTAGTCCAGCGGTTAAAAGAATAAATAATAAGTCATTAAAGTTTAAAAAAAAGATTCCCTTGAATGCAGCTGATTGCTGGGAGATGCATGGAGAGTCCTGTCTCCTCTCTCCTGTGTTCTGTCTCCTGCCTCCTGTCTCCTGCCTCCTGCCTCCTGCCTCCTGCCTCCTGCCTCCTGTCTCCTGCCTCCTGTCTCCTGTCTCGTGTCTCCTGCCTCCTGCATCTCTGAATCGTTGGTCATGACTGAAGGCCAGCAGCAGGTGAGCAGCTGCGTCGCCTTCGACTGACCTTGTTCTCTCTGAGCAAAGCCCCCCCCCCACTCTCACACACACACACACTCACACACTCACATATATCTGCTGCTGTGTCAGTCCACCGGGCTTGCAACCTGATTCTTCGGTTTTCTATCCACCCTCCACACCCTCCAACCTCCACCTCTATCCTCCTCCGCCTCCACCTCCTCCACCTCTATCCTCCTCCGCCTCCACCTCCTCCACCTCTATCCTCCTCCGCCTCCTCCTCCTCTATCCCGCCTCCACCTCCTCCACCTCTATCCTCCTCCGCCTCCACCTCCTCCACCTCTATCCTCCTCCGCCTCCACCTCCTCCTCCTCTATCCTCCTCCGCCTCCACCTCCTCCACCTCTATCCTTCTCCGCCTCCACCTCCTCCTCCTCTATCCTCCTCCACCTCTATCCTCCTCCGCCTCCACCTCCTCCACCTCTATCCTCCTCCGCCTCCACCTCCTCCACCTCTATCCTCCTCCGCCTCCACCTCCTCCTCCTCTATCCTCCTCCGCCTCCACCTCCTCCACCTCTATCCTCCTCCGCCTCCACCTCCTCCTCCTCTATCCTCCTCCGCCTCCACCTCCTCCTCCTCCACCTCCTCCACCTCTATCCTCCTCCGCCTCCACCTCCGCCTCCACCTCTATCCTCCTCCGCCTCCACCTCCTCCTCCTCCTCTCCTCCACCTCCTCCTCCTCTATCCTCCTCCACCTCTATCCTTCTCCGCCTCCACCTCCTCCTCCTCTATCCTCCTCCACCTCTATCCTCCTCCGCCTCCACCTCCTCCACCTCTATCCTTCTCCGCCTCCACCTCCTCCTCCTCTATCCTCCTCCACCTCTATCCTTCTCCGCCTCCACCTCCTCCTCCTCTATCCTCCTCCACCTCTATCCTCCTCCACCTCTATCCTCCTCCGCCTCCACCTCCTCCTCCTCCACCTCCTCCTCCTCTATCCTCCTCCGCCTCCACCTCCTCCACCTCTATCCTCCTCCGCCTCCACCTCCTCCTCCTCTATCCTTCTCCGCCTCCACCTCCTCCTCCTCTATCCTCCTCCACCTCTATCCTCCTCCGCCTCTATCCTCCTCCGCCTCCACCTCCTCCTCTATCCTCCTCCTCCACCTCTATCCTCCTCCTCCTCCACCCTCCACTAACCTCTATCCTCCACCCTCCACCCTCCACCTCCACCTCCTCTATCCTCCTCCTCCTCCACCTCTATCCTCCTCCACCTCCTCCTCTATCCTCCTCCGCCTTCACCTCCTCTATCCTCCTTCTCCTCCACCTCTATCCTCCTCCACCTCCTCCTCCTCTATCCTCCTCCTCCTCCTCCTCTATCCTCCTCTATCCTCCTCCTCCTCCTCCTCTATCCTCCTCCACCCTCCTCCTCTATCCTCCTCCGCCTTCACCTCCTCTATCCTCCTTCTCCTCCACCTCCTCCTCCTCTATCCTCCTCCACCCTCCACCTCTATCCTCCCCCTCCACCCTCTACCTCTATCCTCCTCCACCTCCTCCTCCTCCTCCTCCTCCTCCTCTATCCTCCTCCTCCTCCTCTATCCTCCTCCGCCTCCACCCTCCACTAACCTCTATCCTCCACCCTCCACCTCCACCACCCTGCTGCTGCTTCAAATGATGACAGGGTCCAGGACGAGGCCCCCGCCTATTTTGAAAAGGGATTTTTCTAAAAGTGTTCCCTCTTCAATTGGTTTCCTAGCTGGAGGATGAAAACGTTTATATTCGGCTCCATTTCTTAAATATATATAAACTCTTTCTACCTCCGTACTGCTGGAGGCTTTCTCTGAGGCCGGGGGAAGAAGACCACCTTGTTCCTCCAGAGACCCAGTTCCAATTATCTGGCCTCCAGATCAAGAGAAAGGCCTCGTCGGCCATTGTTTTCCAACAATAGCCGCTCTTTTTGTTCTTTTTTTTTATTCCCCACGTTGCGGAACATCTTCCCCATCATCAAAGAAACGAGCCGCCGCCTGATCGTTCGCTCGGCTCGCCGGACGCCACCGCATCCCGTCCCTCGCCCCTCGAGACGAATGAAGAATTCACTTCATCCCATCAGGAGACGCCGCCGTGACCAAACCTCGCCGCCAATTATCGGATCGCGATGGGGACCGGCGCCGAACCGGAGGCGGCGCCATTGTCAACCTCCCTGCGTGTCTAGAAATTGCAGCCGTTCGCTTGTTGGGCTTTGACTTCCTCAAAAAATGATCCCGTGGGACCGGAATGGCAATCACCAACCACACAGGAAGACGTTCTCCGGGGGTTTATAATTGCGTGTGCACGCCGACGGAGTGGGGCGCTTCGCTTTAATCGGCCCATTTTGATTAGGAGACATCGATCGAGACAATCGGCCTGAGAACGTGATGCCATTGTTGTTGTTGTTGTTGTTGTTGTTGTTGTTGTTTTCGCACACGACGGGTCTCCCAGCGTGGCCGTGTTCTCTGTGGTTTTTGATTGGTCCTAATGGTTCTGGAGGCGGCGTGAAGCCGAATTCCACCCAGGATGGTCGCTCGCAGAATGAAGACGACGTGTGGCGCATGTCCGCCTCTTTTCTGAGGCTCCTGGAGACGAGCGCCCACAGAACGGCGGCGTGGAGAGCTGTCACCATCCAATTATACCGGATCTCAATTATTCTGGACGAGAGGCGTCTCTCTTCCTTCCGTAATCCAAACACGGTGAAATATTTTGAGTAAAAGGAGCTCATCATGCTACTCTATCTGACCCTACATGAATAATAATCACTCTCAGTCGTGGCACGGAGTCCTAAGATGTGATGAAGGAACCGAACTGAAAGGTATTACATAATAGTTGAACCCTTCACCCTGATGCGGCGCATCCTTCGAGTATCGGCTATTATTTTATGGATCGGGTTAAATGTCCCTTCGCTCTCTCCCGTGCTCTTCTCAGGGGAGCGGCGCTCTGTGCAGGATAACTTTGATCATATCTGTTTATTGATCTGCTGGGAACCTTCAAGCAGCGGCAGAATTCCTGTTCGGTTCCCTTCAGTTTGTGAAAGAAACGGGCGTCTCAATGTCATCGAGCTACAATAAACACGTTTGGTCGTCTGTCTCTTAAAATGGAAATTCAGATTCTACTGATGTACCTGAACGCACCTGCGTTGCATGTCTTTCGGGAAAGCAAGCAGTTTAACTTCTGTGGATATCTCATAAAGCCCCCTGGGCCCTTTAAATGTCTTATATGGATTAAAGTGCATTTATTGATTTTATATGGATTATAGTGCATGTATATGGATTATATGAATTATAGTGCATTTATATGGATTATAGTGCATTTATATGGATTATAGTGCATAAGGATTATATGAATTATAGTGCATTTATATGGATTATAGTGCATTTATATGGATTATAGTGCATAAGGATTATATGAATTATAGTGTATTTATATGTTTTATATGAATTATAGTGCATTTATCTGTTCAAAAAAATCCACGCGTGACCCCATCATATGAACCCTTCTGCAGATTGAGCAATACGTTATGACGATGACAGGGAGGGGGGGGGTGATTGAATTACAACAGGAAGTGATGAATCTCTTTGTACTCCAGGTCCTCTCCCTCTCTCTCTCTCTCGCTCCCTCTCTCCCTCTCTCTTTCTCCCTCTCTCTCTCTCCCTCCCTCTCTCTTTCTCCCTCTCTCTCTCTCCCTCCCTCTCTCTCGCTCCCTCTCTCTCTCTCTCTCCTCTCTCTCTCTCTCCCTCTCTCTCTCTCTCGCTCCCTCTCTCTCGCTCCCTCTCTCTCTCTCTCTCTCTCTCTCTCTCTCTCTCTCCTCTCTCCCTCTCTCTTCTCTCTCTCTGATTGGTCAGCGGGGAGTATTTCACACCTCACCCGGTAAATGTTTCCATACTTCCTCTAACTCCGTGTGACTCTCGCCTCATTGCCTTCGCTCTCCCACTGAGAGTCGGTGCGGGTGTCATTTGCCCGGCGGTGCCTCTGATGAGGAGCCGTCAGTTCGGCCTCCACTTCAATATTGTCTGTGATTATTATGTTTTTATCTTATGGAATGGAATGAAATGTCCTGTTTGCTTTCACAGCATCGAGTATGACTTGGTATCACATTATTTGCTGCTGAGCATCTCAGAATTACATTTAAAAACATCCCACTTCTTTATCTCGTCGATGGAAATGACAACGTAGTTTTGAATTGGTCTGCATTAGCTGATTTGTGGATTGTTAAAGAGTCTAAATAAATAAACATCAAAGTGTGTGTGTTGTTCTCCAAACCTTTATTTAAATAGTTGCATATTTTACAAATATTTGAGCTCGTCGAGAAACAAAAGGTACACGTCTGAAAGGGGAGTGTGTGGACTAACATGCCCTTTGGGGAAGGAGGCTGGAAGGAGAGGGAGGATAGGAAGGAGACAGGAAGGAGACAGGAAGGAGAGGAAGGAGAGGAAGGAGACATGAAGGATAGGAAGGATATAAAGGGGATAGGAATGACAGGAAAGATGGACAAGAATGATAGGAAGGGTAGGAGACAGGAAGGAGACATGAAGGATAGGAAGGGTAGGAAGGAGACAGGACGGAGATGAAGGAGAGATGAAGGAGAGGAAGGAGATAGGAAGGATAGGAAGGTTAGGAAGGGTAGGAAGGAGACATGAAGGATATGAAGGGTAGGAAGG